>NW_016690287.1:4493730-4499439 GCF_001604755.1 Lepidothrix coronata
CTCTTCTCTTCCCTTTTCCCCTCTCGTGCTGAGGAAGTTCTGCCTTGAAGAGAGGTGTTTATACCTCTGGAAATCTTAGAAATTGTCAGTCCTGTGCAGCCATTCAGCTCACAACAGATGTTGTCTGAGAGAAGACAGAACTTTGGCATCTATTTTACTGACTTCTAAGTCCCCGTTTCTATGAACAGCTGAATCTAAGAACCAGGTACAGGATAACGGGACCAGCCTCGGATGGCAGACCAGAAAAAAGGAAGTTCCATTCCCATTCATGCCACAGTTTTCATCCTGCATTCAGAGGAGCTACTGCTGTCTTGGAATGCTTTCCTTTTCCCCCTCAAAAAAAATAATCAGCTGGCCTTTCAGTTACCAACAGTGGTGTCTCCTTTCTTGCTACAACACTCTACATCCTCTCTCCTTCAGCGAGCGGTGCCAACTCTGGCTCTGTTTGGTGGCTCTGGTTTGAACTCTGGTCTGGTGTCACTCCCTTTTGCTTTCCAGCCTCTGACGTGGATCCCAGTGCTGTTCCATTGGGCACTTGAAGAAGATATGGCTCTGTGAAGTTCTGTCCTTCTGCCGTGCTAAAAAATGGCATTTGGGAGTGCAGCTGATTTGAGAATTGAGCTCCCTGCATGCAGAAATCACTCCAGAGGACAGCCTGATAGGCAGTGATGTCTGCTGAGGGAAAAGCAACAAAGGAAAGACAGAATAATGAAAATAACAGCAGCGTGTCTTTGCTCAGTGCAAACAGCATTGCAGTCATGCTCTGGTGGTCACTGCAGTAGAGCAGGCACCACATATAGATAAAGGATCACTTTGCTGTTTACACTGCAGTGTTTTTATCCAAAAGGTAGTTCTTAGGAGGAAAAATCTTTGAAGTTCATAGCATTGTTATAATGCAAAAAGAAATCATGATGTCGCTCAGCACTGATCCTGAGAGTATGTAATGATTATTAGAGACACCCACTCCCCAATTTTTTTTCTCCACTCCTATTTTCCAAGAGGTTCCAACTCTGTCAAGCATAACCTGAAAGTTTAATCTTCACTTTCATTTATAGAAGCTGGAAGCAGGAATGTACTGTTAAGTAATATCTATAATCCAACTAAGCTGTTCACTTGCTTACTCTCTGAAGTAAGACTCACAGGTGTGTCTGCACTGACAGACTAGTTCCCTGCCCACTGCACTTTGGGAACCTGGAACCTTTTTAGGAAAAAATTCTTCCCTGTGAGGGTAGTAAGGCAGGTTGCCCAGAAAAGCTGTGGCTGTCCCATCCCTGGAAGTGTTCAAGGCCAGGTTGGATGGGGCTCTGAGCAACCTGGGATAGTGGGAGGTGTCCCTGCCCATGGCAGAGGGTTGAAACTGGATGATCCTTAAGGTCCCTTCCTACCCAAACCATTCCATGATTCTGTGAAATTGGTCATAACAGTGGTAGGATCCCTTCCTTGAACAGAACAGCCATGCACTGCTGATTGTGCTCTGGACAGAGTAAGAGAACAGGAACTCTCTTCCTTCAACAATCTTTCAACTTTATCAGCCTGCACCTTTACACACCCCTTATGCTCACACAGTGTGCCCCAAAGAATGCAACACACACTCTGGCATCACGCTACAAAAATGTCAATTTGGTACACTGGGGCACAGCCCTCTCATTACTTCTGGCACTTCAGACTGAAAAACCATTGAAAAGAATAATTATGCCTTGAAACCAGAGAGGGGAGACAGGCCAAGTGTGGTAGATAGCACAGGTGCTGCCAACCTGGCCTGGACAGTGTCAGCAGGAATAATGGGAACAAGAGCCAGCTTGCAGCCTGCTGTGAGTCAGACTGTGAGTCAGACTTCCCTCCCTGACAAGGTCCACAAGACTAGTACAAAAACAGCAGCAGCATCTGTGGTCTGAAACTATTCTCTTATGTGATAAGACAAAACATGTAGTTTTTGGACTGTGAGCTTAATTCAACAAACCTGACAGTCCAAATAAACCAACTGCATTGGTTTATCATTTGATTATACTTGGGCTTGAATAACTTCAAAATACAAAGCCTGGACACAAGACAAGGAGACCAACAGTGCCAGTTTAACCTAGTTACTTTTTAGAAAATTATGCAGAAGTGTCCTAATCTGTTGCAAATTCAAACCAGAGAAAGACAAAGAAAGACTATATGCATACTCTGCTGGCTTCTGTCTCTCTCTTCTTTTCCACTACCCCAAGATATGAAACTTCAAACTGGTTTCTGCAGAAGCCCAACAGAGTGAGAAGCCTGTTTTTCTTTCTACCTCCAACTATTCCACTTGCTGTGGCACCTTTTCCATTTTGCACCCTTGATTCCCACCCACATATACCAAAGGCATGTTCACTTGCACAACAGTACACTCCTGCAAAAGTTAGTTCTCCAGCCCAGAGAAAAACCACTGCACTACCTGACACATTCACATTTAATGCTCTTTCTGACATGTGCAACCTGCATAGTAACTTTTGATTCAAATGAATGGGTCACTCAGCACTTTAAAAAAAACAAGCATACAAGGAAATTAGAAAAAAAGATGGGCCCATATATATATATATATATATTTGTGCATGCATGTGCACGTTTCTACTTTCTGTCACAGCCACCAGTGAAACCACTGAGTGTTTCAGGGTATGGTTTAGTTACTCCAGAGGTGCAGGATGACAAAATATTTCAGAAATGTACCTGAGTTTCCACTTGACTGCTGTGGCACGAGCTGTCCCCCCATGTGGTTTTGTCCATAGCCTTGTGTGGCTCCATAGGTTACTGCTCCAGTGTTACCAGGTAAGGCCAGGAAAGCTGGATGGAGCTCAGGGGGTGTTGGAGGAGGGAGGTGGTCACTGGAGAGCAAATTGGTGGCCAGGTGATCTGGCAGTTGGCAGAACTGGGAGAGCTGGTGCTGCTGGGAATATTGGGACAGCTGGTAAATTCCCCCCTGGCTGCTGTACTGGCTGTACATGGTCTCCAGGTTCCCTGCAGTCTCCAGCTGCTCAGGGTAAGGGCAGGAGGGTGGTGGACTCAAGCTGCAGAGAGCAAGGAGAGGCAATCCAGAGATTAAAGTAGGGTCAACAGCTACAGCAACCCATACAGTAAACAACTGTGTTATTGCCAACCCTTATCTGACTCCAAGCCCTCCTCCCAGATGCCAGGACAAGGGCAACAGAAACCACTTGAGCCAAGTGGTTTCACAGCAGGATTCTTGACCAATGGGCATTAGTGGGGATTATCTTCCCACTCTCCAAAGCACACCCCAAAGTTTGAAACATCCTCTCTTTTGCTTGACAGGTATGCAATTCTGGAAGCATTCTGACCAGAGGTACCACTTGTCTCACAGCAGGTGCCCTGTCCCACTATGCACATCATGCAGCTTTCCATGCTCCATTAAAAAGATACTCTCACTCCTGCATCTCACTTATGCTCCCACCTAATTCCTTGTCCCATGTCCCACATTCACCCTCGCAAGGCTTCTCCCAGGCTTTGCTTTTTTCATTTCCATTCTCATCTGTTCCTACCCTTGATTCTGGATGCTGTAAGTGAAGGCCTCCCTGGAGCCCTTTTCCTGACTGGACAAGCAGCATTCACTGTTGGGAGTGCCCAGCCCCACGGACCCAACAGGGCTGTGGGGGTTGAAGGACAGGTTGGTGGCCCTGCGGATGGGAGGAGGGCTGGGAAGGCTCAGGAAGCCCTCCAGGCTGCTGGAGTTGAAGCTGAGCTGCTGCGACACCTTCGTCTGAACTGCTTCACAAGATGCCACCATTCCTGCCACCGAGGAGGCTGTGAATGAAAAGAGAGACTGTCACACTGGGCTGTCATAGCAGGAATGAACAGGAGCAAGCAGAGGGAAGGAGGAGCAGAACAGAAAAGCAAAATCCCAGACATTCACCGGTGGGAATAAAAGTGAGCAAGTACCAGCATTGCTGTAGAGAAGCACAAGGAAGTACTAGCAAGCTCTCTGGAGCACAGGATGGTGTTTATTGGCTAAATAAAATTACCTTCATGATTTCAGCCTCTGCATATTATATTTATTCAGCTCTCAAGAAGGCCAAGTGAAGCAAAGTACTTCCTGGAAAAAAGCCAGGAATTATCCCCCAGTCATCTTCCATCACTACTGTCCTCTGGGAGGAGTGTGCTGCACTCAATTCAGAAGATTACCCTTTTGAAAAATTTAACTGTGGTTTGAAAGAAACAAAAACGTGCACATCCACATCCACAGTCATTGTTTTGACCATATTTTCTCTCAGATGAGTCATGCCAGAAACAAAAATTAAAAGAGCAGAGACGTCAACTGAAGATCTTTTGGAAAAAGAAGCTGGAACACAGAAAAAGAAACCAACACCTTTTGGTTCCTAGAATCTTGTTTGGTGACCTCTCTCTTCGGTCACTGCTAGAAAATGAGAGAGGAAGAGTTTCTTACAGAAGAGCCTCTGTGGGAACAGGACAATAGAGGACATTAAAGGTCAGAGTCACATATGCTGGTGATCCAGAGTAACAACTATACACAGAAATTCAAGGAGCTTGCACTTGGGGCAAGAGAACAAGATTTTCTTTCATTATGGCAATTAGTAAATGATTTCTCTCTTCACAAGTGTAACCATCAAGTGTGCGGGACAAGTTTAAATGATTTTTTGAGTCTAGCTGGGCTGAACCGGCCGACTGTTCAGGTAAAGCTGGTTTACTCCCACTCACAGGAAAGCTTTAGGGAGAGTTTACAGTTGTACTTCACCCTTGCAGGCATACAGGGTAACATCAAATGCACTCCACCAGGTACAAATCAAAGGCCTCAAGCATAAAACCTAAAGATGCCACAGCAAGCATTAGCAACCTTTGGAGAATTTTGGAATGCAAGCCCAGAGAGCTGATGAGGAGATTCCACTTCAACACCTCATAGCACTGTTTCTCAGATTCCCCATCACACTGTGCGTTTCTGTCTCTCTTATTGCATCTTCCCACATGCAGCTTTTTCCAACTCTCTGCAACCATGGAGAGAGGGAATCATGATGTTTCAATGAAAACTTTTCAAGTTTCAATAACCTCGATTTTGGGCTCATTTAGAAAACTGGAGCAAGAGCTAGGATGGCATCTCTCAAGCATTCACATGCCCATGCAATTCTCAGTGGTTTATTTCTTCTGTTTGAACATACTATTTATCCATGTCAGGCAGCATCTATGATATACCTGTCCCACTCCCAGTGTTTGACGTAGCACAGATCTACTCCCACACAACAAAGCACAAGAAAGCAAATATTTAGTGTCCTCAAAATCAAAATGGCTTTAGCCAGAAATGAAACTGAGGATCTCTCCTGATTTTCTTTTAAAACCTTCATTTGCACAGGTTCTCCTAACCATCGTGTCCCAAAATGTTCACACAAACATTATGAAACACACCTACCTGAAAACCAGTCTACATCCAGGTAAAGCTTCAGTTCAATAATGACATTAGGGTGAGCTGTTCTGCAGATGGCACTAGTTTTCCTCAGGATGAATACAAGCAGCCCAGGAAGTCACTTATAATCCCACTTTCACACCTACTAAAAATTAAGTTGTTTTTTGAAACATTTGCAATACTTAGCGTAGATAATCTTTGTGGGTCATGGCAATAGGACCCCCAGGCAAAGAGATTGTGAAAGGACACCCGTGGCCTCCAAAGAGCTGGTTTAGCCTTTTCTCAAGACTCTTCTGCTTCTCAGTCCTTTCAAAGACAGATGC
>NW_016690287.1:4499609-4501211 GCF_001604755.1 Lepidothrix coronata
ATCTCTGAACCAGCCCTGGTTGAGATACGTACCTTAACTCAAGAATGTCTGTTCTAAGTCTCCAGCTACACAGCTGCCTTACCCCTACTATAGCTCCCTCCTCAACATCCTGGCAGAGTTCAGAGATCCATTCTTTAGTGCAAACAGCTTCCAATGAGTGGGATAGTCTTAAAGTAACAGAAATGGATGTGTGTTTTCCTGTCGGGATGACTGGGATGTCTGTCTTTCACAAGTCGCAAAGGAGACTGAGGCCTGTCCTAGAGAAGTATCCATGAACTTACAGCAGGGCCCGGTTTCACAAGCCTGTGTCACACACTGATGTCACAAACAGTTTCTTTTAATGCTGAGTAACTACAGCCTTTACTCAGACATTAAGGGCCATCACAAAGCTTTTCACAGACTCATCCTGTTCTGGAAATTACAAGAAAACACATTTGTCGTGCAAATGACATCTTGAAAGTAGAAAAAAAAATATTAATCAAACTTAGGAGCAATGGCCTCTTCATTTAATTGGAGTGATGGTCAATGAACCAATTCAGTTTCTAACTGCATTGCTTTGAGAAGCCTGTCAGTCTGATCCTCTTCTGGATTTTCAGTAGGCCAGAACCTACCACTTCTTCAAAAGATATGATTCCTGCTTGCCATGTCAGCTACACATCATCAGCTTTAAAGTAATTTGTTCACAAGCCAGAATCCTGTGAGTGAAAGGATTAGAGCCTGTCATTTATTTATTCTTCTCTGACAGATCATATCCAGCTTCATCCAATTGCTCTCAAGACTCCCACAACCATTCCACCTCTGAGAGTTATCTGCACAGACTGGGCTCCTGACAGGTGTCCTCACAATACAGCCACATGAAACAAAGGATTTCCTGCAAAATCACCAGTGGGGCAGAAAAATCTCCTCCCACAAACCAGAGGAACTTTTCTTTCTGAAGGGTTAACTCAAAAAAAATCATAAGACAGTGCTTTAAGTCAGTGAATCACAGATATATTTATATCAGTAAGGAATCTCAGGAAAACAAGAAAAACTTCAAAGAACTGCCAGTGTCAAAAAATCTATTAATCTCAAGCACGCTGTCCAGCAAAAGTAGTAAAAAACAATTCTAAGACCAAAGCAAGGTCAAAATGGAAGTTTTGAGGCACAAAAGGTTCTCATAGCAAGCAGTGTGCCCAATACCCAAACCAGAAGCCATAACTGCCATCAAGGTAAGATACATCTCAAATACAACTCGCTGACATTTTTAATCAGCTTGTTTGGCAAACTGGAAAAAACACTGGGACATTAAAAAAAAAAAAAAAAGAACCCACAAACCAACAGTCAGAAGTACTGGCCAGAACAAGGAGAAACAGTGGAAAAGGCAGCACTGAACACTCTCCAAAGGTCTTGGGTAACAGATTATACTGTCCTCATCATTTTCTTGTCCTGCTGAAAGTGGTTAAATACACTGGTACCAAGGAAAGCACCTGAACGGCCACAATCTATGGGCACAACTGCACCACAATGCACAGGTCACAAATTATTTTGCTGAAATCTAACATTACTGAGCAATTGGGTTTGCCTTGTAAACTGATAACTTTTTTTTTCTGATTTGTTTCCTCT
>NW_016690287.1:4501317-4548998 GCF_001604755.1 Lepidothrix coronata
AATGCTAGATAACAGGCAAACAAACAAAAAGCAAATTTTATTGTTTTATTCTCCATAGCTGTGTTACCCTGCATGTAGTTAAGGCAAAACTTCAACTGCAGCTTTCCATGCCATTGTGCCCTGCAGATCTCCCTTCTATGAGGACTCGACACCAAGTATCAGTCTTCTCCCTCAAAGAGTGCACCAACTTAGGTCTCTACTCTGCCCAGGCACCAGTTCTCCCATGACTTGTAGGAATGTAATTTTTAGGACTTCTACCTTCCATCTGATTAGAGCTGAACAAATTTGGAGGGCAGGGTGGGTTTCATAAATAAAAAGAGCAGCACGTGGCTCATTACACAGACCTTATTCCTCCCTTCCCTCAGGCAACCGGGTCCAAAATCACTCACCAAACCTCACAGTTGTGTGCACCAGCAAAGCAAGCCTCTTTTTTCTGAACAGTGACTTAGAAAAGGTACTTTTTTTAATCCCCTCAAACAGATCTGTATCTGGAAACTATTTGCCAGCCTTAGCTGACACAAATAGATTTCATTACTTCTTGCCCAGCCTGATTTAAAGAGAACAAGGGGAAGCTTGTTCCCTCACACAGATCTAGTGGAAGGAAGTAAACTCTCATTTTCACACATCCCTATCACTGAAGACACGGGAGTTTCAGACAAGCAGAGGAAGCCTGTGTTTCCTAAAAGCTGGATGCACACACAGCAAATGCAATAGGAGGCAGTCAGCAGCAAGCTGAAAGGATTCCAGCAGTAAAAACCCATCTCTCTTTATCACTCATTTTCCACATACTCATTTCACCCTCAGGGACATTCATTTGCCCTTTTTCTTCCTTAGACACTGCACCAAGAATTCAGATGGGACCCTTCCCTCCTATCAGAAGGCTTGCTTGTCTTTTCCACATGGAGAACTGCATCCCAGCATGCAGATTCCCCAGAAAGAAATGGCTCATTGAAAACAGGGGACAAGATCACATCCCTGAATGAAACTTCTATTTCTCTAACAGAGGAAATGGATTCAAACTAAAAGTTTAGAGTAGATATCAGGAAGAAATTCTTTGCTGTGAGGGAGGTGAGGCCCTGGCACAGGTTGCCCAGAGAAGCTGTGGCTGCCCCATCCTTGGAAGTATCCAAGGCCAGGTTGGATGGGGCTCTGAGCAACCTGGTCTAGTGGAAGGTGTCCCTGCTCATGGCAGGGGGTTGGAACTGGATGATATTTAAGGTCCCTTCCAAACCATTCTATGATTCTATTATATTCTCTCTTGAGTAAATAGCACATCTGCAGATGTATTTTAGGAACCAGCAGAGGTTCCTACAGCATAGAAATCTGAGGATAATTGGTTTGTTTCTTTTAAATGAATTATTTTGCAAAACCTTAGTCTTTATCTAATTAAATACAGGGCTCAACAGATGACACTGCTTCAGCACTCTGGGAACCAGTGAATTATTCAAACACTTCGACCATATTTACCCTGCTGTAAGGAGTGGAAAAACCAGAACTAACTGAATTACAGTTCTATTGTTTAAATAGGTCACAGGATTGACTAAAGTAGCCCTTGCCTTGAGAGGATGACAGGCAAATTTAAATGACAGAAATACTAAATTAGGTTATCAAGAAAGTATCTCAATTACGTACTTTTAGCACACATAAGTCTAAAGCTTACTGATACAATCTTACAGGTGCTTTGTACAGTGCCAAAGTACTTTTAAGGTATCAGCACTATTAAAAAAAAATTGAGTCATTATTAGAAAATGAGTTGCAAGAACTGGTCTTAATACCAATAACTAAATACTGGTACATTTAGAATAAAATGAGGGAGCAGAAATTCCAATGAATGAATTACAGTGGGAAGCAGGAAAATGCACACAGTAGTACCATATGTCAGCACATATATTGCTTGGGATATCCCTCCCAAGGAAGTGATGAAGTCCTCATCACTTTGGAAATCTTTTCAAATTGTGCCAACCTGGAAATGTAAACATACATAGGAAACACTTTAGGGAGCATTCCTGACTCCAGGGAATGCTCTGGTACTCCACACACGAATAAACAACTGAACAAACTCTCTCTTTAGCTGCCATCAACCTTTAAGCCCAGCACAGGTAGAACCCTGGTCGAACAGCACACCCCACTGACCTCCAGCTCCACTGCAACTGAGAGTACATTCAGCGTCAGCTCTGGAACTCAACTAGTCTCCCTCCCTCGAGGTCTTGAACACAATGGAAAATTGCACTGCTTGGGGAAGCCAAGGAACCCTCTTGAGCATTTAAAGGTATGGAGTACCTGAGGGAGCCTCTACAACACCAACAGTTTGTACAGTGCACCTTCCTCACACACCTCACTTAACTCAGGTTGTAGCCAGAATGGTTCCATCTAAACCAGGGTATGGGATGTGTGTATCTGCCATGAAGAACAGCATAACCAGAGTAATGCTTTCATCATCACTTAGAGCAGCAGGACCAGTGTCAAACAGCTATTATGGAAGAATGCCCCTATCACTTATCCTTATGAAGTCATATTCAGAATTCCTTGCTGGCTTGGGCTAGGACATGAACAAGGACTGCAAATTTGGCTCCAGCATCTGCACAGAAGCACCACGGTGCTGGTACATAGCTGGTACAGACTCAATTAGCAGAGAGCTGCTATACCTACAATCATAGAAAAGTTTGGGTTGGAAGGGACCTTAAAGATCATCCAGTTCCAACCCCCTGCCATGGGTAGGGACACCTTCCACTATCCCAGGTTACTCGAACCCCCATCCACCCTGTCCTTGAACACTTCCAGGGATGGGGCAGCCACAGCTTCTCTGGGCAACCTGTGCCAGGGCCTCCCCACCCTCACAGGGAATAATTTCTTCATAATATCTAACCTAAATTATTCCTCTTTCAGTTTGAAGCCATTCTCCCTCGTCCTGTCACTGATTAAAAGTCCCTCTCCAGCTTCCCTGTAGCCCCTTCAGATACTGGAAGGTGCTGTGAGGTCTCCACACAACTTTCTCTTCTCCAGGCTGATCAATCCCAACTTGACCTGGTGTCACATTTTGCACTGATGGTGTGGGGCATTCACATGACCTTCCCTGAAGTGTTTGTGAACATCCCAGCTCCACCAACAAATGCTGTAGTTATGGAAAACACTTGTGCTGGTCAGGGTCTCACCTGAGGCAGAGGAGAGTGGTGCAGGCTGTGCTCTGAGCAGGCTGGAGCAGTTCCCAGTTGCAGTGTTTCCTCCCAGCACGGCAGATTGGTCACGAGCAATGTCAGGCAACAGAGGCACAGGCAGAGGAGGTGCCCTGGAGGCAGCAAAAAGGGTTGTGAGGATGAACCAGAAGACAAGGCAGGGCATTATGACCAAATACACACCCTTCTACCCTACAATGGGCAGATCCTACATCCCTAGCAGGTGGAAAAAGAAAGCAGTGGCTGATTTAGGTGTGCAAGGAATGCTGTCTTGACAGTATTTGGGGAAGCAGCCCCAAGTCAGCAGTGTAGGACAGGCAGCAGTGACAGTGCAATGAAATAAGTCAGGTGGTCTCCAATCTTTAACTTTGCATTCTGTTTTCTCACTCCAGATTGCCACAAATATATCCCTGTGGAAACTAATTTCTTCCCTCACACATTCACTCACTACCCCTTGAAAGACCATCTATCCTCTCACATACTCCCTTCCCCCCCCAGTAAACGTCCCCTGCTCACCTATGGAAGGTGCTACCTTATATTTACTCAAAGAAGCCCATGACTTTGTAAGACTGATCCAAGCAAGCAGCACTTCCATCACCAAGTGAAAATCCATGGAAATGGAAAGCAATGGTGGGAAATGCAATGGGCTCCTGACCATTCACAAAAACATAAAATGAAGGGGTGATCCATAGACCTTTCTATCTTAACCCTTGTTCTCCACATGACTCCACAGCAGTCTCAACAGATTTATTTCAAACCCTCTTTTAAGAGGGTCCCCTACAATCTGCCAAGAAATCTGACAAGCTACCGAGGTCCAGCTCAATTGTCAGCTCTCCATAGTTTAAATGTAAAGGGGGAATGGTAAAGGAAAACATTTAATTCATTAGGTATCTGTTGTGGAAAGATGAGAAAACAGAGTAGGTCCCCCACCCATAATCATCTGACAGAGGTGACGATGTTGGATGTTTTCTGTTGCCTTTCGCATTCAGCTTCTCCGATTTCCGCCACCTTGCCCTGCGATTCTGAAACCAGACCTGATGAATGGAAAGAAAGGATGCATTCAGGAAGGAAAACATCTACACAGGGGGACACTGGCAACAAATCAGCAGTGACTGCTTCCACAAGTCACCAGGTGAGCCCAGAAACCTTTCTTCGACAGAAAGGAACCTCAAGAAACCTTTCTTCCAAAGAACCTGCACAATTCATTGCAAACAGAAAAGTAATAGCAGAAAGACACCCCCAAACACCAATTTCCTTTGTTGCCCACGATTTTCAAGACAAAAGAGATTAACTCTGATCTCCTTAGCCTCATTTATCTACCCATTATATGATTCATCCTAGGAAATGGGAAGATATGCAACCCCAGACTCCATGGCCATTTTGGGTGCGGTTGAGCAGTGTCCATCCCTGTGAGCTCTCTTCCTTGTCACCAGTGGCAGGTGTAGTCATCACCTCCTCCCTGCCCCAGTCCCTGTCCATCCCTTTTCTGCACAGAACCCACTGTCCCCACGCAGGCGTTACCAGGATTCGCTGTGGCGTCACACCAATCACAGCTGCAATCTCCCTCCTCTTCTCATTGTCGGGATAGTGGTCTTCATGGAACATCTTCTCCAACTCTTCTAGCTGCTCTAGAAACCATGCATTGTTCAAAAAGAGAGAAAGAGATGGGGAGTATGTGATAAACAAGAAAAAAACCAAAAAAACAGCAGAGGGAAGCAGAAAAAAACCAGAACATTTTTATTATATTTAGAAACACATGAACAACATAAAAGATTTTTTTTTAAAGTAAACCACAAAAATAAACAAAACTCTTCTTTTGCAGTAAAAACAAAAGAGCATTGCTAGTGATGCTTCAAATGTAAGACACTTTATTTGAAGATCTTCTCTATTTGAAGATCCTGACACATCTGATGGTGTGGAAGGCAGTGCAGCACCAGTTAGGGCAGCTCAGCACCTTCAGCATGGGGAAAGGAACACCAGTGCCACTGGCACTACAAGTGTTTGCCAGTGGGTGCCCCAGTATCTACCTGCATTGTAGGAGGTGCGGGACTTCTTCCTGACCGGTGGTAGGATGTGTGGATTCTCAAGTAAGGTTTTTTTCCTCTTTTCCCCTTTTTTCTCCTCCTTGGTTGCATCACGGCTACTTCTGGATTCCAAGACTGAAAACACCTGGTAGGATTGCTGGGCTGCAGCGCATTTGGATGACTGGCAAGTAGCTGGGCCACCCTCATCCTGCCTGCAGGGAGCTCCAGGGATTCCACGCGGTGCTTTCTCGGCGCACATTCCACTTCTGTTGGTACTTTTTTTCTTCTTTGCCTCCTTTTCAGTCCCATCAAGGTAATGACTCTCACAGTGTTCAGGGGACCCTGACTGACCTGTGGGCTCCTGTGCCAATCCAACTACAGCGAGTGGGGACACGGCCTTCATGTCACTGCGGGAATTGGAAGGCTGCTCACACGCCAAGGTAGAATCCAGCTGGCTGTCAAGGACCATGGAGTCTTGGGAAGCTGACCCAGCTGCCTGCAGGGTGCTGTCTCTTCCATCTTCTTCCACTTTCTTTACAGGGCTAATCCTGTCTTCTGTTCTCAAGGTATCCTCGGGTTCTTCTTGTGTAGCTGTGCTTTGGAATGCAGAGAGCACACTGCTCCCTGTGCCATGGCCACCGACAGCATCAGCATCCACCACAAAGTGCTCCTTACACTGCAACGTGTCCTCTTCCTCATCCTGGCACTCTACAAGGAAAAAATGAGGAAAAAAAAACACCCAAAAACCAACCCATACCCCACCCCACATGCACTGTGCCTGGATAGCACAAGGAAAAGGTACGCCTGGATCAGGAGTTTCAGGTATGGAAGAAGGAAAACACCACACAACAAAACCCAACAGTGACAAGAATTGGAGAGTTCAAACTGTCACCAGGACAGAGCCTGCTAGGGAAGCAAGAGCAAAGATACTGATATGGTCAACAGGGAGACAGTCAAACCTCTGTGATGAGAAAAGGCTCAGATTGAGAGCGAACATGTCTGCAAAAACATTACCAACTGTAAACTACAGGGAGAGGTAATTCCAAGCACAGAGAATAAAGGGAAGGTTGCATATTACAAATACAGTAGTGGGAAAACAACACTGGGGATAGCAAAGGTCTCTGGAATAATGGACAGAACAAAAAGTAATGATTTATGAGCAAAAGAAAGACAGAAGTGAAATTCTGGCCTATTGTGTCAACAGGGATTATCCGACAGATGTCAGATAATTTTTTATGTATTTCTGTCATACCAAAGCTGACCAAGCAAAAACCATTAATTGTATAAGCTTCTGATAACTGCCTTGAATTATTTTTCTGCAGCTTCAGCCATACTTATGAATAACAGACTTACAAGACAGCAAATTAAATAGCCAGTGAGGACAAAAAACAGGTGCAGAAGTGTGACCAAGTTTAACAAAAAGCACAAACTGTATTACAGTAAGGAAGACTAAATAGTAGAAGACAAGTCAGAGAGAACATAGTAAGGGAAATAATTAAAATAGGTAACATAATAATAAAGAAGCGTTATACTTTCCCAGTTGCCATATACTTTTCCAAAAAACAATGTTCCAAAAACCTGCTGGTTGTCTTAGAATGTCTGAGTCTGTGTGATTCCTGCTAACTAAAATAAACAAACAAACAAACGAACAAACGCTTAAGAATAGAAAGTAGAATAACAAACCCAAACCCATGTATCTGCCTCTGTCTGGAGAGGGGAAAGTTTGAGCAGCATTTCAGTTGTATGTGCTTACAGAGAAACTTCATAGTTTAATTTGGGGGAGGAAAAGGATCTAGAATAATTCACTTTCTAACATTTCACGCTGGTTTACTTTTGACATATGTTAGTGCAATGCCAAAATAAGGGATTTGCTTTCTGCCTCAATGTTTCTTTCTGAAACAACTGTTAGTCAAGAAGGAGCCCCACAACATCAGTCAGATGGGAGAATCTTCATGGAAGTATGAGGGGATGCCAGGCTGCTCCAAGACTTTCTAATTTGCTTTTTACAGGATTAAGAGAACCAAATTAACTGCAGGGGAAAGAAACAGAAGCAGGAAGCTATGAAACTATAATAATTTGATCTTGTTAAGCAACAACAGTTTCCACTGCAATTGACATGAAATATTCTGATGAGGAGGGTCAAGAAACAGTGAGGCACAGTCTGGCTCTGTTCTGTATAATTCCTTTTTCCAACACCCTCCTTGTTGCCTTTTAGCTCATCTCACTCATCATGTGAAAAAAACAGTGTTTTCATGTGTCGTCCATTCTGTCACTCACCCAACACCTCAAATCAGCAATGGCATTTTCAGCTTAGTGCTTTGATTTGAGCAGGGGTTTCACTTGTTTCTGTGCAAACACCAGTATGTGTTTACACCACAAAATAAATTTCCAAGTCTTCTACTGTATTATATTACCTACAGAAAGATTCTTCCAAGAGAAAGTAAATCACTCTTATTTCTAAAATACGTAGCAAAGGCCTCACAACAACTTGAGATTGACAAGGAAGAGCTGTCATAAAAATAGTTTGGAGAGAAAGATAGGCCTTCATGGTAACAAAGAGGGATTTATCAAACCACTCCTTTCTCCCATATGGCAAGAGACCAGACTGAACATCACTTTGTCCCACTTTTAGATAAACATAACCTTAAAGCAGAAGAGATTTTAACTGACTGGGAACATCAGACATGTTCAGTGTGGAACACCTGATGTGCTGAAGGCACACCAGCGGGAAGCCGAGCCCTCTTTCCCTTCTCACAACCACCTCCTTAGACACTTCTCCGAGCAAGCCAACCACTCACACTGTGACAGCAAGACTTCTGAGGTTTTCTTGGGGCATTTGTTACAAAGCCACCTGAACGCACACACACGGAGAGATGCCAGAGGTCCATCCACACAAGAAGGAGGAAAACCGGACAGTGGGGCGAAGGTACAACAGAGAAACCCGGAGGCAGCGGGAGCCCCCTCCGCGCCACAGGAGAGGAAAGGCACTGCCCCCAACCCTCGCCCAGGTACTTTTACAAGCCAAGGCACACGAGAGCCCCGCAGCCCTTCGTCCCCAAACTCCGCCACGGAGCCCCAGGCACCAGGATGTGTCTGTGCGGGGTCAGGACACCGCGGGGATGAGGGAGGTGGGGGGAATGTTGGCTGGAGCGCCCAGATAACATCCCGGAGGAGCCATTACCCTTCCCCTGGCGTCGCTCATTAGGCTCATCGCCGGGTGCCTCCCTCCGGTCATTAACGCGAGCCGGCACTACCCTTACCCATACCCCTGTAAGAAACCTTACAAGAACCCTTATAATGACCCTTAAATTAACCCTCATAATAACCCTTACCCAGCCCTCCGGCGGCCCGCTCCTTGTCCTCTCCCTCCGCGCCCGCCCCGTCCATCCCGGCTCGGCGGCGCTCCCGGCCTCGCCCAGCCCGGTCCGGTTAATGCCCCGCCCGGGGTCATCAAGGACACCTGGGACAGCGGGGGAGGCTGCCCGACCCCCGCACCCGCAGGGAACAGGGTCCCTGCGTCCCCGCTCGGCCTCGGCGGGGATGCTGTTCCCCCACGGAGGGTACGGGAATGCTTCAAGCTCGGCTGAGGATACCTGGGAGACTGCTTCCCGCGAAGAGCTGGTGGAAATACCGCCAACAGCACGCCGCGGAAGCCTAGATGTTGCAACACTCGTGTGAACGAGGTGAACCTCGTTATCTGGAGTGGTGTGTCCAGTACTGGGCTCCTCAGTGCAAGAAAGACAAGGAGCTGCTGGAGAGGGTCCAGCAGAGGCCACAAAGGTGATGAGGGGTCTGAGCATCTCTCTGAGGAGAGACTTCGAGAGCTGGGCCTGTTTAGTCTGGAGAAGAGAATGCTGAGACAGGATCTCATTAATGTATATAAATATCTCCAAGGCAGGTGCCAAGAGGATGGTGCCAGACTCCCTTCAGTTGTGCCCAGCAACAGGATGGACAGCAATGGCCATAAACTAAAGCACAAAAAGCTCCACCTCAGTGTGAAGAACTGGAACAGGCTGCCCAAGGAGGTTGTGGATCTCCCTCTGTGGAGACATTCCAAACCCACCTGATATGCTACCATGTCACCTCTTCCAGGCGACCCTGCATTGGCAGGGAGTTGGACTGGATGCTCTCCAGAGGTCCCTTCCAACCCTAATGACTCTGATCCTGTAATCTTTTCCAGTAGGCTGTCAGGAAGATATTGTTTTTTTTAATGTGCTCTGGCTGTAGTTATTTAGCAATGCTTCTGGTTCTCCATCAACGGGGGTTGCACTGTCTGCAAAGACAGTGCTGGCATGAAGAATGAGCCTTGCTTCACTGCATTCTGATGCACCAAAATAGAACATCCTTCATCCTCCTTGTGGTTACTGGCTTACCATCTTGTTGCTCTCACGGCACCATTCTCCTACTGTGTGTTTCCCTTCTGTCTTTGTTTCAAGGTTCAATAGAGCTTGGAAGATCCTGCTTCTACAGATGCTTTTACCTAAGAGTAGTTTCATCATGTTAAATGAGTGTAAGCTGAAACATGTGCCAGCATTTTACAGACAGTAAAATCGGTCTAACTGTGCACCTGGTTCAGCCACCAGCTGCAAGACGTGCTGGCTGCAATGTCAGTGTGGCTAAAATGGCAATTAGTTTGCTAACAGCATTCAGCTGACAAAACACAACTCATCTTAGAAGGGATGGGACCTCTTCAATATTAAATAAAAGTGCAAATTACAAAAATCAATAACTGCTTTAGAGGTTCCTGTTTCTGAGCAACGTTGTATTTATTTACTGAACTCTAGTCCTAATGTCAGCTTTTACTTGTGAAGGGAGTAAGAACTGTGGAGAATGCTTTATTTTTCTTGAGGAGGGACCAACACAGGTTCCCAGGGCTGTGGGAATCTGTTTTTTTTTTTTCTTTAGAACCACATATATCTATATGTATATATATTTTATACTTCTTTATATGAAAAATGACAGGAGTCATAACATTTAATTTTCAGATGTAAACAATGACTTTCTCAGACTGTCAGCAAAACTCTTTAGATGTAGTTTATACTTGTACTTCATTGCTGTTCTTGTCACAAAAATAAATTAGTGTAACTGCCCTATGAGGTTTTTTTTTTTTTTTCCAGTATAGAAATACTGAATTTCTTTGGTCTGGATACACTATGTATCAGCCTCCACAGGTTCTTGGAGAAGATACACTGGCACATCTCACACACTGTTCCTATGCCCTGCCTTCTTTGTGGATCTTCCTAGAGAAGTATTGGGACTTGTTTGACAAATCCTATGCTTCTGTTTTACACCAATTTTCTGGGAAATCAGGTTATCCACATCAGATAATGTAGGGAGAAATCCTGACTCATAAAGAAGACTGTGATAGGACACAGCAGATACTCTGTTAACTTGATTCCTGTATCCTGAATGCTCAGTTGGAAGGGGTATTGTACTAGTTTGATTAAGTTTGTACAAATGTACAGATGTTACTCAGTTTCAAAAAGCATTTCAGTGCAGATATGGATTTTGGTGGCAGGATGGTGCTGGAGTTAAAAATTGAAATAAATAGTGAGAAGTTGAGGCCTATCTGAAATGCAAGAAATAAAAATAAACCAGGGCATGAGCACTTAGAAGCATAAGCTGATCTTTAAATGTTCCTAAACATACAAAGGCCTGACATCAGGAAATAAAGGCTGTACCTGTGACATGAAGAAGTTAACCTTTGATTCAACTAGTTAAACAGCATAGAAATGCTGTCAATCACAACAGCAGCCTTGAGGTTTCCTATCTCAACACAAATTTTAACAGGAACATACAGAATTTAATGTAGATGCCACGTCGGGAGGTTCTAATGAGCAATCTGCCTGCTTGTTTTGTGAGAGCAAAAGTTGAAAAAGAATTATTGACTTTTAAAATGTTTAACAAGATGACTTCTGATGTATCTATGGCTGTCTTCTCCTTGGTAGAGGTAGCCAAGATGAAGCTGATGAGGATATGGGATAACCTTACACAGACATGTGCTGAACTAAACCCAACCCAGTGTTTTTTGTATCCCAGTGGAGACACTGATGATGCTGATGACTTAGGTATTGCATAAATTCATGCCAGCCTGGGACAAGCAGGCATTCTGGATATCTGAACATTCATGGGTCTTGTTGAGGATGATAACCCTTCTTGTGTCACCTTAGTTTGAAGTAGGGCTTGTTTCTTAGCTCAGGGCAAGCTTCAATTCTTCTAGGAGAAAAAAGTGTGTAGGTAGATTGTTGTCTGGACCACAGATTAAAAGACAGTTGAATAACTCCTAGCTTACTGCTATCATGGGCTGGACTCCCAGTTTCTGTAGTTCATCCCTTCAGTTTACCTTGAGATATGGATGACCAACACCACTGTGGAACTTGCAGCAGCTTCAGGGCTGGGGATAACACCAAAGAACCGTAGAGTGTGCTAATAAAGCAAGTTTTCCTCACTGCCTCAGCTAAGGAAAGCTGCTTGTACTTCATACTGACTTAGGACAGCTAAAGGGAAAAAATAATGAAAATACTGAACGTATATTCAGTAAATACTGAATTACTTACATTTGAGAGGAAAACGTAAGTAATGAGGAAAGCAGAAAGGTTTTTTTATTTTAACTGGAGAAGTGCATGAGTTTATTAAGACTAAAAGCAACTCTTTTTTTTTTTTTTAATCCAGCTAAAATTATTGATATAAATAGGCTGTAATAAGCTATACTAGATACAATGTAAATGGGATTTAAAGGCAGAATGTTACAGAGACAGAAAGCTGGAAATATGAAGATAACTAATTCTTCAAATATATTAAATGCAAGAAGGCTACACGTTGCTTTCCTTGGTGTATTGATTCTTATACTTGATCTTGCATTGACTGAGCTGAACGCAAACACTTTTAACACAGAAACAGTATTTTACACTTGAAGGCATATCCTCAAATAGACAGGTTCTGCACAAATGCATGTAAACTGGACTTAAAACCAGAGAGTTCTAACAAAGAACAGAGACCCTGGTGCATACTTTGACTTTATCTACAGTGGCTAAATATCTCAGTGTTCTCCCTAAGTGTGCAAAATGGTGCATGCAATACCACATGAGCATCAGAGTAAGAGCAGCAGGAAAGTGCCACTTCATTGCATGTGCCTTAGTCATGGTAATTCTGTACAGGGCGTGTACCAACACATAATAAAAGTCTTTGTCAAAAGTCACTGATCTACTTTGAGTGGGAGTAAAAAAAAGGTCGTTTCAGACAGCTTAGTGGGACAATTGTTCATAAGAGAGGTGACCTCTGTGAAGCAGATTCTTCAGCATGATACCTCTTAAGGTGAGGGGAAATCATCATAGTGGCTTCTGAAAACTTTGCTCCACTCCAGTGGATTTTCTCATGCTGTCAAGGACTCTTAACAGCACTCTGAGACCGAGTTAAATTTGGGTGCAATGAAATATTTGCCTATCTAAACCCCAGTAGACCTGCATGATCAAACACATAAATTGTTCTAAGTGGAAATTACACTATGGAGATCAACACCATGAAGAATATCAAGAGGCTATTCAAATGGAAAACTCTCCTCAACTCTGTTGTGCTTTGCACTTAGCACCTTCCTTCTCAGGAGCTCAAAGCTCTTAGTCTGCTAATACTAGTGAATTTAGCCTCACACCATGCAGTGAGGTAGGTGAGCTTCCCCCCATTTCGCAGATGGGAAAACTGAGGCAGAACTCTGAAGTGACTTGCATAAGGTCCCACAACTCGTCAGTGGCAAAAACAGGAATATATTTTCAGAAGTCCAGATCCCGGACCTCTGTCCGATTTAAGTCCCTCCCTACTACCACAAAGCAAGCAATACATGCAATCTTTACTCCTCCTCCTGCTGCCATAGTCCTGCTGACACAGAGGAAGTGAGTGATTTTTCCTGATTGAATTCCCGCTTTCTTTGGCAAAAAGCACCTGGTTCTGTCAAAGTGCTGTATTATGCTCTTTGCAGAGGCATTTCTTCTGAGGCACAATAGAAAAAACATGGCTTCCCCATGGCAGGGAGACTGTACAGGTCCAAACAGAGTCTTTATTTCTTGCAGAAGACCTGCTGCTTGGCATTCTTTACACGTTGCTCCTCCTTCAGGTTCTTCTGCCGCACATGTTTGCTGGAGATGTTCTCCACGTGTTCTGAGGGGAACCAGCCTCTCTCCCGGTCTGAAAGTTTTACCCCTTCCATCCATCCTGTGGTGTGGGGAGAAACACAACATGAGGCGAAAGAATCACAATTTTATTTCCATTCTTCCCCAAAAGCCCCCTCCAACAAGGCCCTAAGAGCAAAGGAGGAGATCCCCTTTCAGCTTCCAAATAAAGCATCCTAATGGAGAGTCTCCTTGTCCTCTCAATCCAACACTTTAAGACAGCCATTGCTCATTCTGCTCACCGTCGTTGCTGTACTGCATAACCATGATGATATCTGCCTTCTCCAAAGCCAGCTCATCATTTTCCCGAGCCTTGTAAGTCTTTATGCATTGAACCTGCGGTGCATCTAAAGGGGAGGAAAGATCATACTGGTGTAGGAGAAAGCAACAGTAAACCTGTGTGCATCAGACACAGAGGAGGTGAGGAATAGGGTACTGCCCAAACACTAAAGGGCAGAGAACCGGAAGGGACAATACAGGCCTTCATCTAATATGAGGAGTTAAAATAGGTAAAATAACTGGCACAACCGGGCACTGAGGGAAAAACCACGAGTATCTTCTTTGTTTACAAAAAACCCTCAAGTATTGTGCCTTGGAATCATTCTGGGATGTTCCACCTCACAGTGACTGTGACTCCCCTGAGCCAGCCCACCCCCATTGCGGGGGCAGCAGAGCAGACTCACCAGGGCATTCCAGGAGGTCCGGTTCTCCCCGTGGAGGAGCCAAAGCAGAGATCCACCTCAGCTTCTCGCTGCTGGAAAACATCACAGGATTCAATGTGAGGGACAGCAGTCTGGTGACTGACATGGGAGGGGGTGTTTGCTCACAGGAGGGGCTTCAGGGGGTACTCTGGGAAAGTGGAGAAAGGGAAGTGGAGAAAGGGGGTGGGAAAAGGCAAAAATTCCCATTTTTGGTATGACATAATGTGGAAGTATTGCGTGAGCAGTTGTGATGAGAGAGAAGGAAGGTGCTTCATAAGGAAATAGTTATAGCAAGGGGATGTTTTTCAAGACCTCTGCTCAGTAGCTGCATTTGGTATGTCAGCATTTGGGTAGCTGAGGGACAATCATCAGGCTCCTAGGAGATGTCTGGTAACGGGATATGTTGAGGGTAACCTTGAGCTCTTACTGTGTGTCTGTCCGAAACAAAAACTCCACTCTCTTTCCCTGGTAATTCTGAAGCAGGAAGAGACGGAAAACGTTTTTGTTTGCTCCGTGGAGTTTCATCTCACACTTCTCCCCACGCACATCTGAGAAAGCGGCGTGGTCGAACACGACGAAACGTCCACCCCTGCAGGGAAAGAGGAGGAGCAAAACAAGCTGTGAGTTTTAAGGTGATGAGGGTTACAAAGCGAGTCCATGTTATTTTGTGAGGTCAGGAAAGTAAAAAGCTTTTAACGAGTCTTCATTTGGCTCAGACACGTCAAGTGTTATTCTTGCTATAAGTCTCAGAAGGCCAGAGAAGAGGGGATTTAATGAAAAGGATAAAAATAATAAGCTCTGTCCTGTCAGAATTTAATTTGGTAGCTTAGAGCTTAGAAGCAAAACCACCACCCCTAAACCCCCAGCACAGTGAAACAACTCTCATGACAAACTGTCCTGTAGGAAGAAATCATTTACCAAGTAAAACTAGAATAAATGGTTATTATTAAAGTGTTTCACATTATAGAGATGGAAAGGTGGAATAGAAGTGTTGCACTAGGGACCACAAGCTATCTTTTTATATTATCATATGTTGTAATTAGGAGTTGGGACTATCAATTTCCACATACTTGCATGATACTCACATCAGGTTGGGATAGGAGAGTGCCTTGACAAAGGCTGCCACTTGCTGGCAGGCAGAGGGAAAGGACTCTGTCACCAAAGCACAGACCCCAAAAGAGACAGGTATTAGAAGGGGCAGCAAGAATTGTGTTGAAGCACTCACTCCTTCGGCCGAGACAGGAGCAGGCAGTCATTGAAAAGGTGTAGGTAGATGGGCCGGGTGGTGACTTTCCATTTTGGACTTAGGTTGTTGAAGTCCAGTGCTGTCAACTCACCACACTTCACAAGTCTCCTCGACTGTGAGATGAGTGGGAATATCTGCAGGACAGAAATGAACGTTTACGTCAAACACCTACAAGCAAATGAGTGTCCGTGAGCTTTGGATTTGCATTTTTGCCTTTCTCTCGAGGAAATGTTTCAACTCTCCAGCTGGAGAGGTGCAAGTCGTGGTAGGCACCTTTATTTGAAGGTTGACATGAGTGATTGGGTCAGGGAAGCACTGATGAAGAGCTGGTTCAACAGTTCTGTGTATATCGGAGAGGAGAACAAAGAGAAAGTGCAAGTGGCTTTGTGAGGAAAGGCAGAAAATACATCAGGCTGGAGCAAGGCCCAGGGAATGGATGAGCTCACCTTGCACTCAAATTCAATCTTCTGGCTGAGGTAGATCAGCTCTTCAGTGCTCTTCATGCGCTGGACATTTTCATTGCAGTCCTTGATGAGCTGCAGAGGAAAAGAGAGCATCAGTGAGGTGGGAGCAGAACTGCCTGGTGGGATCAGTACGACTCCCAGCCCTCAGGAGTCAGCATAAGTGACAATCCCTTAGGCATCCTCCTGCAAAAGAAGTATAGAATAGAATCACAGAATATGATGAGTTTGAAGGGACCCACAAAGACAGACTCCAACTCCTGGCCCTGCACACGGCACCCCAAGAATCCCATCATGTGTCTGAGAGTGTTGTCCAAACACTTTCTGAACTCTGGCAGGCTTGGGGCCATGACCACTGCTCTGAGTTCCAGTACCCAACCATCCTCTGGGTAAAGAAACTCTTCCCAGTGTCCAACCTAACCCTCCCCTGACACAGCTCCAGCCGTTCCCTCGGGTCCTCACAGAGCAGAGATCAGTGCCTGTCCCTTCACTGCCCCTCGTGAGGAAGCTGCAGATGCTGTGAGGTCTCCCCTCAGCCTCCTCTTCTCCAGCTGAACAAGCCAAGTGACCTCAGCCACCCCTCACATGGCTTCCCCTCCAGGCCCTTCACCATCTTTGTGGCCCTTCTTTGGACACTGATAGCTTTAGATTCTTCTTGTACTGTGTCACCCTAAACTGCCCACAGGACTCGAGGTGAGGCTGCAGCAGTGCAGAGCAGAGTGAGTATTTTTCCAAGTGAGCATTCTAAGCCTCTCTATACCTACAGTGACCACCCTTCTTTCTTAAGGAAGTTATTCTTTAGATGAAATCTCTGTGGCAAGCATTGCTTTAACTTTGGGATACTGGGGGGGAACACTAGAGACATTCATTGCATGATGCTGTACAGATTTTAGATAACAAGTTGTCCCAGAAGACTTTAAATCTTGCCTCTGTAATAAACAGGACGGAAGAAGGGACACAACAGAGCAATGCTGTGTTTTTATTTAAAGAAGGATTTTCTTGCAAGGACTAGGATGGGAGTTGATCATTAATTAGAGACAAAAGTAAGGAACACAAAGGGCTGGTTAGGAGACTGGAAAAAGTGAGTCCTGAAAAAAGTAGTTTGGTATCACTGGTGCCAGTTCAGTTGCATCCCAGCTGACTCCTGCTTTAGTGTTTTCTGCTCACAGCTACCACTGCACATGAACACACTGATTTGTTATGTGTGAGGATCAGTGACATGGGCCCTCAACAAGGGGGAGGATCAATTAAAAGGACTGGGCCACATCTGTGTGATGCTGCAGAGAGTCACAGAATATCCTCAGTTGCAAGGAACCCATGAGGATCATCAAGTCCAATTCCTGACTCTACACTAGGCAAACTGCAAGTTAAACCATGTATCTAAGAATGTTGCCCAAACACCTTTTGAACACAATCAGGCTTGGGACCATGATCACTCCCCTGGTGAACTTGTTCCAGTGCTTACCACCCTCTCTGTGAAGAACTTTATCCTAATATCCAATCTGAATTTCCCATGACACAGCGTTAAGCCATTCCCTTGCATCCAGAGAGAAGAAATCATCACATCCCTCTCCTCTCCCTGTTGTGAGGAGGTTGTAGACAGCAATGAGGTCACCCTCAGCCTCCTCTGAGCTGAACAAACCTAGTGTCCTGTCGCTCCTCCTAAGTCTTGCCCTCTTAGTTCTTTCACCACCTTTGCTGCCCTCCCTTGGACAAATTCTAATATTTTTACTGCTTAGCCCAAAATTTTTGACTTGTATTATTGGTACCATCAACCAAAGCCCCCAGAGCCCTTTCTGCAGGGCTGCAGGAAGAGTTGGCAGCCTTACCTTTTCAAGTGCATCGTAGGCCTGCGTTGCTTGCACTTCCTCCTCAGACCCAGGTCGAGTTCTTTTCAGGATATTCTGTGTGAGAAAAGACACTTTTCATACTTCACACAGGGAAAGTTGGACCTAAGTATCAGTGAAGTGTAGGAGAAATAAGGGAACACCAAGATACCAGTCTCAAGGGAAACTAAAGCAGAGGTAGGTTATGATATGTGGAGTTAACAAGGCCAAAAATTTGAGATGCAGAATGTCACTGGTAAGTCGCATTGAACAGGATATTCCTGAAAAACTAAACTATATTAACTATCACATAGAAGTTACATGGCATAGGAAGCAACCACTAACTCAAGCACAAATAGTTTTATGCACAGAATTGTCCCTTTCTCTTGTTAAAAAGAGGCTCAAATACACAGAAAAAAGAATTTCATAGAAAGAGCTCAAAATTAATTTATTAGGGACTTGCTGGTTCCCTGTCTGGAAGGCTCCTATTAGTCAGCATGGCAGGCAAAGAGGAGAGACAGGCTGCCTTCCAGAGGGCAGCCAAGGAGCCCTCGCTTTATTTTTCCAGCAGAAAGCCAAAAAAGCTCAATAAAATGTAAATCAACATGTTCTGAGAAGACTCCATACATTATTTATTGGAGTACAAATAAAGTAGTGTTGCAACACAGTCCTAAACAATATACAAACTGCACTGCTTCATGCAGGCATATCCAGTATATCCACATATCCAGCTCATGGTGCTGGCCTAGTGCACAGCAGGCACTTGTACCATGACACATGGGTTTGCTTTTGCAAAGGCATATTCACAAAGCACACAACAGAATGGCTTTAGAGCATCTTGCCAAACTTGGCACAGATGCAACATGAAGGGCAGTGTGCAGTGTTTCCACCTGGTGCTTGGAGCCACCTCGTGTTTATGTGACTTTCAGACTTGACAAAGGATCAGCTTAGAAACATAGAATTATTAAGGGTGGAAAAGACCTCCAGGACTGAGTTCAACCTTTGACCTTCTCAACTAGACCAGAGCACTGAGTCGTTTCTTGAACACCTCCAGGGTCAGTGACTCCACCACCTCCCTGGGCAGCCCCTTCCAATGCTTGACCACCCTTTCCGTGAAGAAATTCCTCCTGATGTCCAACCTGAACCTCCCCTGGCGAGGCTGTTTCCTCTCATCCTGTCATTTGTTACCCGGGAGAAGAGCCCGACCCCCACCTGGCTACAACCTCCTCCAGATAGTTGTAGAGAGTGAGAACGTCCCCCTTGAGCCTCCTTTTCTCTGGGCTGAGCCTCCCCAGCTCCCTCAGCTGCTCCTGGACATAGCTTGAGGGAAACTTGGTGGAAACCTGAGGGAAAGCTGAGGGAAAGCAGAGAATCCCCACAGTTACCTGTAGGAGGAGCTTGAGTCGAGTGATGCGCTGGAAAGGGAGGATGAGGAAGGATTTCAGTGAGAGGCGCTGGCATACTGGATCACTTTCCAGTCTCTCCAGGACTTGCTGGAACCCTGCATTTCCATTTCTGTGGGAGTGGTAAAGAAAAAAGACATCCAGGCATCAGAGTAAATAAATAACCTCCTTAGTATCAGATTTCAGTGAATGTTGGAGAACTCCCAACAGTCAGGGTTTGTTCCTGGGGCAAGAGATGTCAAGAGACTGCACCACTCTGATGACGAGCAGGTGTGGGTTTGTAAAAGCTACAGGATGGCAGTACAGCTGTTACTATATCTTTCCTCTTTCTGTCACAGCCCTCTTGAATAAAAGGCAGAAGTGACATCTACATTTCAATTCCTTCTATTAGTACTACACCTTTCATGGAGACAGTGGTGGTTTGTATTCTTTCCTTACACTGAGTGATTCAGCTTCAGGGGCTGTGTTCAGGGTCTGGAAACACCTGCTTCTCTTGAGGGCAGCTGCCTTCTTCCCTTAACATCTCATTTACATTACTAGACACAGCCACTGCCTTCCAGTTGTCCGTGTTGAGCAATAGCAGTTAAATGACTAAAGGTATGAGAGTGGTACCAGCCTCCTGAACAGACAAGAGTTGGGGAAAAAGGTTGTAGGTACCAGCCTCCTGAACAAGAAGAGTTGGGGAAAAAGGTTGTAGGTCCAGTAGTCGTTGTCCTGGACAATATCCTGGAGGTCCTTTATGTGTGGAACTGAGCCTTCCCTGAAGGGAATCAATTGTGAGACTAGATCTCTCCCAGGCAGCAGCACCCAGAGAGCGTGCCTGAACAGGCTGTTGGGAACACTGCCTTCTCCTGGAATCACTGTAGCTTCACTGGAATTGGGTGGTTATGAAGGGAAGCAGTGCAGAAGTGGCAAAGAAACCTTACCCAGGACCAGGCCCATGCCTGATTAATGACTGGCTGTGCCACTCACTGGGTACACAAGAGGAGGGTGGGAGATGTTCCACTCCATCACCTAAAGCAAGAGAGCCTGATGGTGTTCTCTGGCCTCAGGATTTTCAATCCATTTTAAAGACCCCTGGATAGCTGGCTTAAGCTTACTGACAGCAGCCATGGTCTTTTAGTTAAAGAATCACAGAGTGGATGATGTTGGAAGTTTCACATGAAATTATCACTTTCTGATTCCTAACAGTCTGGAAACCACAGACAGAAAACCATTATCCGGGACAGTCATTTTTGCTCTCTTCAGCAGAGGGCAGACAGAGAACAGCCTGCAGCTGGATCACATATTAATCTTTTCCTCTCCAATGCAATGGGAAAAGAGCCTGCAGCAGCTCTGTCCTGCTATCCCAAATGCCACTGAAGGGAAGAAGGTCCCTCCCTGTCCTTCTGGGGGTGTGGTGAGAGCAGCCTGTAGTCAATAGCCAGTACCTGCAGTGTTCCCCATCTTTGGAAAGAGTGAATATTAAGGAAGTAAGAGGGGAGAAGAATGCAACAGAAGAGAAAACTTACAGTAACCGTTGGAAGGTTTGCTCCTGGTATGTCTGGTTTGTTACATATGGAAGATACACCCTGCGGAAGTCTGGGGCATGTTTCAGAGCCACGTCGCACACATGGAAGGTAAACATGTCCTCCTCAAACTTCTCCTCCAAGTCAAAGAGGAAACTGCAGCACATGGATGTGGTGGCATGAAAGGAGAGGGAAACATCAGTATCATTGAAGTAAAGCAGGAATGGCCTCAGTCCTCCAAAACCCTGGCAGCCCATAGATAAGCACAAGACAGCTTTGTACTTCTAGAGAGCATAATGTCTGTAGACAATGACTATTTAGGGCTTGGAGTCAGCAAGGAAAAAGCAGAGGCAAAAGCCCTCTATTCTTGAGAGCTCATTCTTCTAACACATGGTCAGCAACCAACTGAAAATTAAGAATAATCACCAGAATAATCCCACTGGTAGAATATAAAAAGGTAGCAGCAACCCTTACTAGCTTAGTGATATGCCAAGCCAAGCCTTGGAGGAGGAAAAGCAGAACAGAATCCTACAACATACAGGATTCCTTGCATGTGGGGTCATGTCCACATTTTCATGACTTATGCTCAATTGATTCACATTAGTTTCTGTCAAGTGATGGCTGTAACTTAGATCTCCCCCCCCTTCTTTTTTTTTCTTTTTTTGGTCAGGGCTCATGCAGCTGCCTCTTTGTCTTGTATTTGGCAGGAGCTGGTTTGGGACAGGGTCTGCTTAGTCAGGTTTAATTATAGCTGAAGCCAATGGCACGTGGGTACCATTTTGAACATTTTGATCTCTGTGCACCATTGAGCCACAATATCTGTGACTCAACACCAGGATTTACATCACCCAAAAAGGCAGATGTTCCTTTCAAGGCAGTGCTGTTACATCATCACAAAGTGCTGTGTGTGTGTATCTCCCCTGCAGGTCAGTGAACACGGAGGGGATGAGTGAGAAGTGTTACTGATGGAAATGCTGGGAAGTATCCCGTGCCTATCAGTCCTGGAAGCAAAGGGCCACATCTCACCTGGCACTGACATCGCGCACGTCGGAAAGGCGGGAGAAGAGCCACTGGCGCTCCTGGTTGGTGAGCATGGCCTGGAGCTCTGCTGATCGCTGGAAGTGATCCACTGCCACATTCAAACTGCGCAGGTAGGAAGCCTCAGATATTATCAACTCAAACTTGGCCTAGGGAGATAAGGGAGCACAGCATCAGTAGACTGCACAAGTCTGTGAGGAATCTTACGGGGAGGAGACTGAAGAAAACCTTCCAGCACGTAATTACAGAAGAGAGGCTTTAGAAATGAAAGGCGAGTGTGCCGCTACATATAGTCCTTCTTTATAGTCCTTCTTTACGGAACAGACTTGTGGCATGACTTAAAAACAAAAACTTGCTCTCATTTTATCTCCCCTTAACACCACTTCCACAAGGTTCCCTATTTTACATGCTCCCATGAAGTCCAGCATCTGTACCATCCATGTTTTTCTCCGTCACATCTCCCATGCTGTTGTTTTCACCTCTTTCTCTACGTCCTCCCATCCACTGCTCAGTTCCTCTTATTTTCCTTACCCAGTTTCTCTACACCATTTTGTTGAACCCACACATCTTCCTATTCCCTCTCAGCCCTGCAGCTCACAAAGGGCTGAGAGGGATTTTGTAAGCTAACACTCTACCAAAGGAAATACAATTTACTGTAGGTTTATTAACATCTCTCAAGAGTTTATGTGTGGGAGAATGCTGCAAGTCTACTTTGATATGCTCTTTTGCATTGAACATGCTCAGAACTCTTTATCTTGTTCCCATTTCCCCATGTCTGTTTCCCTGAAGTTACTGATACAGTCCAGAGTCTGTCCTTCGGTGCTGCTTTCTCTACAGTTTGGCACTTCAGCACACATAGTGGTAGCACAGCCCCATAGTGCTTGTAGAGGTGACCTCTGCATTCAACCACCTGCATTCCCACATCACGGTTTTTGCTCTCTGCTTTATCCCCCCTTCAGGAGACTCTTTCTGGACTAAGACCACCCATTTATCTTGTTACATCTGTCCCTTACCTCTTGCAGCCTCTGCTCCTCACGGGACATATTGAGCAGCATTCTGCTGCCCCGGATCATGGGGATGTCCTGCCAGAGGGATGCATTGGATGAGACTGACAGACGTTGCAAGTACGAGTCCGGGGGAGACAGCACTTTCCTCCGTAGCCTCGGGGAGCTTGGGAAACTTGACTCTATATCCTCTGGATAATCCACTCTCTTCTGGCTTTGAATGGCCTTGTTCAGAGCCACATCACTGTACTCCTGATACAGCAATCTTGCTGTGAAGACAGACACATACATTTATCCTTTCTGTAGCAGCTACTCGCCCTCTGCTTCAACCTGGAGGAAACTCTGTTCTGTCTCAGATTGGGGCAGCCAAATTCAAGGGAACACATTTTGCTGTAAGCAAAGCTCATCAGCTGCCCCAGTGTACTGCAGGACTCTCAGTTCACTGACTCCAGTAGTCTTCCCTGCTACCATATGGCAGGAGTCCCTCTCCTTTGTGCTCACTGCAAGGGTGAGAGATGATGCAGGAGAGGGGTGGCAGAAGGTACTTACAGGAGTTGATCAGCTTGGAGTGCCGGCGTTTGAAGTTCTCTGTTGTGTCTGCAGGTTTCTTCTCTCTGTTAGGGAATAAGGATTTCAAAACAAAGAGTGAATGAAGAGCACAGTACCAGAGATGGCTTATCCAAACCTTAGAAACTGGTCTGTCACAACAAGGACCTCTGTCTTTCCAACAAGCTCAAGTTCCACATGCTCTACTTAACAAAGGGCAAAGTTTGGCTTGATGGAACCACTGGCCTAAAGGCACAGAAATACTTCTGCTGCAGTGGGGTCCTCTTCAAGAGGGGAGACTGAAGCACAGGCCTAAGGCATTTATTTACGGTTTTCTTCTCCTTATCATCAGCTTTGGTAACTCAGAAACAATGGAGTGTGTCAGGTGTCTGTGCTGCACAGAGATGGGGGTAAATTCTAAGGGGCCTTTGAGAGACTTACCGCAATATAACTGTTTCTGAGCTGACTGGTGGCTCCCTGTGTGCCTTCTGAGCTTCTTCCTCTGAAGGAACAGAAGAAACTTCTGTATATAAGACAATTAGAAAGTAAACACATAAGTCCATTTTTAGAGTGAAGCTACAATCCAAATGATACACAGACACCACTTACCTGTACCCCACCTAAATGTCAGTCTGGAGCTGGAGTACAGGTGCCCTCGTGACATTTATTTCTGGGTCAGAAGCATTCTAGTTTTAATAATCCTTGCCACTGCTTACACTTAACATCTGTGAGCCACATCTATTTCTCACACAAAGACAAAGGCTGACGCTTTAGGCTGTGACAGTAACCCTGAGAGCTTCTGTCTCCAGTTGTCTGAGCAAAGACACTGCCTGCAGGCCCTATTTGGTGCAGTCTTTACCTTTTCAGCTACTTGCAGGAGATCAATGGACCCAAAGTCACTAAGCAGGTCTGAAGGTCCCAAGACTTTCTTTTGTAGATGTTGAGCCCCAAAAACTCTCAGTGACTCTGGGGCAGAAATGCTGAATGTCTAACAAAATTACTCCTGTGAAGAGTCTTAAAAGGGATATGGCCTGACAATGAATGTTGTAATCCAGTTCTCACATTTATATGTGGGCATTCAAAACTGCTGCTTGAGTCATCTGTTTATGTCAAATGCAGAAAGTATGGCTTTTTCTTTTGGTTTGTGAGGGATTTAATCAAATAAGGTGTGGAGAAATTCTAAATATAAATTCATTGGAAGCAGAAGGGGGAAGAAAGCCCAAAGACTAGGCTGCAGGTATGGGCTGGAGGAAAGACAGTACCGTTGCCTTGAATGTTTTAAAATTCAGAACCAAGAATTTACAAGTCAAACACATGAACAAGTTTGATTCAAGTTCTGCCAAACCTTTTATACCCCTCCACACTCCCCTCCTTTTCCTCTGTGCCAAAAATCCAGCATGTTAAGGAGCTTGAAAAATAAACTAAGCAAGAGTTGAAAAGAAGCAACTATGTTTAAAGCTCACGTCAGATATAATAATAAAGAACAGACATGCATCCTGATAGAAGGTACTGTTTAAATGAGCTGCACAAGAGAAGATGCATATTTTCCACTTGTGACATCAGTGACTGAATTCTATGCAAGCTGGGACCTTGGGTTTGACAAATTTCCTTTCTTATCTGTAACCTCAAATCCTGCCTTCCCAGTAAAATCATGTTTTTTAGAAGGTCAGATTGGAACCTAAAAGTGTCAGTTGCAAAATAAAGGGTGGCAGCAAATAAACAAGTGATAACAGATATGGGCTGCTGAGGGTGTGTGCATGACTCTTCCCTACTGCTTGGAAAGGGGCTGTTACAGGGAGGGAAGAGCTGGGAAGGGGGAGCTCGGGGCAGGACAGAACGGGCTGCATGGAATGAGGAATATGACCAGAAAGGCACAAGAGCAACACTAAGCTCTCAGCGCTCGTGCCTCTCTGTCAGACTGCCTGTTTAATTTAATCCTATGTTTCTGGGAACTGCAATGAGTTGGGGCAGTGGCAGGGAAGGGAAAGGGAAGAGAGGACTCACCCTGCAAGATGTCTGGTGGTACTGACATCCTCTTCAGGCCCTGGCGGTGCCAGTCCTTGCTTTTCACTCGGCGTCTAATCAGGTTCTCTTGGTTGGCTGCTGGCTCCTGTGCAACCACCCCCATCTTCTTCTTGTCTGGCCAACTTGATGATTTTTCCAAGGGTGCATGTTTGGCCACTTCTTCCTTTGGCTGATGTTCCCCTCCTTCCAACCTTTGCTTGACCCTCCTCTCACGTTCTGTTTTCTCTGTGACTGCCCGTGGAGCCTGGACATACTTTGTGTCCACACCGAAGATGCCTGAGGGTTGCTCCCATGGCAGCTCCTCTTCCTGGCAGGTCGTTCTGGTGGTTGGTGGTGATGGAGGGCTAAGCTGGAGAAAGTGGATTGGGTTGGTGAATGCAAGCATTGGAAGGAGCTGTGCAGAGTCTCTGCTCTTGGAGTCTGTGGATGCTAACAAGCCTTCCAACGAGGGCCAATTGGGGTGGTCAGGTGAGGATTTTCCACTTTCTATATCCATGTGCTGGTCTGCTGTTTCAGGGCTGGTGTCAGAGCAGCCAACCAGCATTTCAGTTCCAACAGCAGAAAAGCTTTTGGCCAACAAACTGACCCCTGAGTCATCAGAAGTCTCTGTATCATGGGTACCTGAATCACTGAGATCCCACTCCCCAGTTACTGGTACAAGGCCATCCTTCTCTGCTAGACTTTCTCCATCAGAAGCAGAGGCCACAGAGTTGGAATGGGACCCAGAGGCAGCAGTCTGGAGAGGATGGCTTATGGCAGGGTGAATGGCTCCTAACCTATTATGGTCCATAGCACAGTTGAGGTGTGGCCTGGAATATGATTCAGGAGCCAGTGGCTGGGAACATTCAGGGGCTGAAGGTGGGACAAGGTGATTTGCATTAAGTGCAGGGGCCTGAGCTTGCGTGGGCCTTTGGACATGGGAAGGAGGCTGAGGAAGCTGTTTGGCATCAGGCTCAGATACCAGAGGTAGGCTTGAGTGGGACACAGGGGACAGAGGTTGTTCTTCCTGGTTCACAGCAAGGACCGTATCTTCTTCAGAGGGCCAAGTTAGGGTGCTCAGGACACTGGAAATTCTGGATCCAAGCTCTTTTTGGTCTAAACTGCAGTCAGGCTGATCAAACAAAGGCATTTGTTGTGCTTTATGGCCCACATTTGCTCCTGTTTCTTTTCCCTGCATAATGGCACTTTTTTCGGGGGAGTTCTGCTGAATTGTCTCTGGGTGGTTCAGGGGAGTGGAAGTCCTTCCCGGTGTTTGGGATGGTTCCAGAGGCTCTGCAATGCTAACCACAGACCTCCTATCCCCAGGAAGGCTCCCTTCTAAAGAAAGAGAGCTCGTGTATATTACAGAGAAAGAAGATGGGCCACTAAGGTCTTCATGAAAGCCTTCCTTGGAAGTAAGGATTTCATGGAAAGCCTTGGCCTCCCCTGGATCTGTACTCAGAGCAGCAGTTTGCCCCGGTGTTGGGTCCCACACCTGTGTAGGAGCAGCTTGGTTGGGTGGCTTCCCTGCAGAGTCTGGCAGCTCGTTTTGGCTGGTGCCAGGACAGTCCTGGGGGGTCACAGAGGCTGCTCTGGCACCCTCCTTCTGTGGGCCAGACGCTGAAGCCAATGAGGTGAGCTCTGAGGGCAAAGCTGGAATGAAGTCTGGAAGCTCAGCTTTTCCTGTAGCGGGATGAGAATCTCTGGGATCAGGTGGCTCCAAGTTATTAGTACCAGAGGAAGGGTGTGCTGGAACAGAAGCTTCTGAGTTCTCTGCACCAGAAGGTGCTGCCACTCCTCCATGGAGAGGTGCCTCTCTTTTATCAAACCTCTGGACAGCTTTTCCATGCCCATCACTGTGCTCGTTCTCCCTGCCCAGTCTTGTCTTATCATCCCAGTGAGCTTCTCCAAGATCCTGAGCACCGATGGAAAAGCGGCCAGAGTCTTCTAGGTCTTCCGACTGGTCAGAGACACGGCATGTGTGTGGAGCTTCACCCCCTGGGTTCAGGTTATTCAAAGACAGAGAGCTGACAGCAGGTGCCTGACATCCAGAACCTGCTTCTGTGACACGAGCTTTCAGCAGCACATCTTCACCAGGATCCACAGAGACAGGTTCCCCAGGAGGAAATGCTGATCCCCTTTGCTCAGCTAAGGAAACATTCTCCAAACCACACATATCCACCTTATACCTGGGAACAGAAGATACCTCTGACCCAAAAGCTGATGACAGAGCCTCTAGTTTGAGCTCTTCCTCCACTCTGAGCCCTTCCCTCTGCAGTTGTTCCTGCCCATTTTGTTGCTTGTTTTTCTGATCTTTGGGCTCCAAAGATTCTCCTTCTTCTGGTAGATTCTGCTCTTTGCACTCTTTCTTCTCCTCTTCCTGCTGAAGTTCAGATGCTGCCTCCTCCTCTGCTGGCTCCTTATGCTGTGAAGCACTCACTTCCTCACTCCTTTTAGCAGTACTCTTTACTTGGAAGGCTCTCTCTGCTGAAGGGGCAGGTCTCCCCTCTGTTTTTCCATGATCATCTTCTAGATGAAGGCATTTGGAAGTAGGTGAGTTTTCTTTAGGAACCATTACTGTTCCCTGGTCTTTGACCATGCTGGCATTCCTTGTTTCACCAGTTATGTTTCCTTCTGCTTGTAGTGAACTTACTTGGCTGTCACACGTTAAGGTGGAAGACAACTGATGGGAAGAGAAAGACTCTGTATTCTCTTCCAAACTCTGGGGTGCTCTTAGGCTTTCCTTAACATCTTCAGAAGTGTAAGGTTTAGCTGTGTCTCCTACTGCTTCCTCTGATGTAGGCTGTTTGTCAGGTGCTGGTGCCACCTTTTTGCTGCTTTGCTTCTGCTCTGCAGCACCATCAACCTCCTGCAGAGAATCCTTGGAGATGTTATCCAGAAACGGTTTGGCCTTATAATGTCCCTCTGAAACAGTTTTACACACCAAAAAGCACTTAGGTGTCTCTCTCTGAGAGGAAATGGCATCAGCCAAAGAAGATTTTGGTTGCTGGGCTTGAGGGTCTGAGCCAGGAAAAGCCAGTTCTGCCTGGCATTGAGAAAACTCAGTGCTGAGGTTCACAGCCTGCAGGATGGGGCTGCCAGGGGCCAGCTCATCCTGAACCGTGCTGTGAGAGGAAAAGTCCTGGATGCTTTCCAGGTCAGCTACCTCTAATTGCTTATGTTTCAGAGAATAATCTAGTCCACCCTCCTCTAAAGGCATTTCTCCTTCCCATTCTGAGAGTCCCTTTTCAGGCTCTGCATCCCCCTGCTCTTGTTCCAGTCCTGCTGGCACTTCTTGCATAGGGTTAGAGGGTCTGCCCAGCATCTCTGCTGCTTTCCCTGGAGCAGAAAGGCAGTCCTCAGGAGTGCTGAGCTCTGCTCCCTGTGCAGAGCTCGACGGGCTGGTGCTCATTTCGGCTGGTGTGTGAGTGGCATGGTGCTCTCCTCCAACTGCTGTAGAATCCCAAGCTTCCCCAGGGGTGCTGCTGGCTCCTGGGGGAGTGGTGCCTCCCTCGCTTGTTTCTTCAAACTCCATCAGTGACACATCCTGCTAAACAGAAATGCATTTTTCTGTTACTACAACAGAATGATACAATCAATCTAATTCACTGGTTCTAGTGCAGCTGAGAAAAAAACCAAAACCCAACCCGCATACCTAGTGGGTGATACGAGTTGGGAAACAAATACGAAGACTGAGAGTAGGCAAGCACCTGAGGTAAGCTTGCAGTATGAGTAACACCAAAATAAAACCATATTTTGGTTATAAAACCATAAAAATACCTCCGGTGTCTTTTTAGTTTTACGTGCAACTCCAGGAAGTGACTTTGGTCAGAGAGGAGAGATGCTGATCTCTGCCATGGCTGCAGTGCAACTTATGAAAGGTGACTTATCTCAGACCCAAAAGGGGATACCAGAAGGCATTCAGAGAACAAGAAAATTATCAAAAATCTTCACTAATTTTGTGGGGCCTCTTCTAGTTGAGCCTTAAAAATCTCTCTGATTTCAACAGGGAAAGGCCTGTTCTTTGGAGCTGATGCCTCTTTACAGATCTCTGTGTATGCCTGTGCAACACAGGACCTTATTGCAAATCATCACAGAAACTGATTAACAAGACATAGGAATGTAACAATTTGATTAACAAATAACTAGGACATGACACAAAACATAAGATATTTGAAGGCTGTAAACCACATGGGTTGAGAGGAGTAACTCCGGTATGTGTGGACATATCTGCAGACCACAAAGAGAAACTACATCATCATTTATGGGGGGAGGGGGGGGAAAATGCCATCTCAGGACTGCTGGACAGTTTCCCAAAGGATACAGTGGAATTTCCCATCCAGTACTGCATTTGAAGTTCAGACATGACAAAGCAGTAGGGAATGTACACTTGGGATATGTCTGTGAAAAGAACGGAAGAATCTGATTCACCACTTTTATCTTTCTGCCTTCTACCTATGCCATGACCCACAATCCCTACCTGAAAAAACATGAGAAAGAGACAAACCCTCATGGAGGTTTCCCTTTTCTTCTACTTTTGGGACATATTCTCTAGTGTTCCAGCCTGTCTTCTCTATTCTCTATCTCCTGCTTATCAGAAATGGCCTACAGAGTGCTGCTTTGAGCTGCCTCCCATACACTGGGTCCCCTTGCACACATACCAGAGCTTGCAATTTAGCCCTAAAGGATCTGCTGCAATGTGCAGCCACAGCCAGGCTTCCCCCTGAATAAAGCTTCAGTGTTCTCCTCCTTCACCCTATCTTAGAAGTGTTGAAGTTTCCAGACACAAATCCATAGTTCTGCATCTTTTGGTCAGAGAAACCATTCCACATTTCTTCAGGTAAAAGCCTGACAGCTGTTTAGTGACCAAAAAAAAGCCCCAACGCCTGGCTCTGCTATTCACAAAGCTCAGGCAAAAAAAAGGTTCTCATTCTTCCTCAAAACAGACAACCAAATCTGTATACTTTCTCACTCTCTGGCATTCCTAATTTCCATAAGTTTTAAGACTAACATTTTTGTCCAGAGTTTCACCTGCTGTTGTGGAGGGAGGGGGAATGTGTAACAATTTTAACTTGGGAGACTCAGAGATAAAGGAAATTCTCTGCATTGAAAGAGAAATCTTTGAGATCAATGGTGATTTCCTTGTGCTAGAGTGGCTCTGTAGTCACAAGTAACAACCTCTGATCCCGCACAGAAAGTAAAAGCAGTAAGGGCATAATTACATCTGAACTAATTGTCCCAGTTAGCTCCATGGCCAGGGCACGCCTGGCCTGAAAGCTGGTTTAGCTTCTATTTTCCCTTACGTCAAGTGAAACAAAACATCTGCTCTGAAAGCAATGAGCACGTGCTCTGGAGACAGAACTGAAGCATTAGATACACCTTAATCACAGGGACTGTCATCACAGAATCATAAAATGGCTTGGATTGGAAGGGACCTTAAGGATGATTGCTTTCCAACCCCCCTGCCATGGGCAGGGACACCTTCCACTATCCCAGGTTGCTCAGAGCCCCATCCAACCTGGCTTTGAACATACCCAGGGATGGGGCAGCCACAGCTTCTCTGGGCAACCTGTGCCAGGGCCTCCCCACCCTCACAGGGAACCATTTCTTCATAATAGCTAATCTAAATCTCTCCCTTTTTGGTTTAAAACCATTCCCCCTTGTCCTATCACTACCGACCCTGTAAAAAGTCACTCTCCTTCGTTTTTACAAGCCCCCTCAGGTACTGGAATGGGCTCTAAGGTCTCACCCAGAGCCTTCTCTTCTCCAGACTGAACAACCCCAACGCTTTAAAAAAAAAAAAAATTAGGAAAAAATTGAGTTAATTCATCAGTTAACTTTGTTCCTGAGTGTTTTTTCTCATGTAATCTTTAATTTTTGTTTATATTGAAAATACAGTCCTTCTTGCAAAACCAGGCCAAAACTGGGATGTTTCTGCAATTTGGATTTTCCCCTTCCAAGTGGTGAGTAGTTGTAAATAGTTATAATTTCAACAAACAGTATATTTCAAAGACATATGTCCATTCAGGAAGTTCCCACAGGGCTTCCACCACATCTTTCTGCTGTCAGCTGGTACTGAACTACTTGGGTGCTGCTAAACAGTCTTTTGAAACCCATGGGAAGCTGTAGGACAGTCAGGAAGAATCTCCAGCACAGACACAAGAGGGTTTGGCAGAGCACAGATAGCAGCAGGGTCATAAACTTGTGAACGACCACCTTGTCCAAGGTAGGATCAACTTTAATGTCCCCAACAGGTAAAATTAAATGTACCCCCTCCTTTAACAAAGGTTTCACAATGCCATCAGATCACTCTTGTGCTCCAATGCTCTCAGCATTCCTGGCTACCTCACCTGAGTCTCCCCTGCTTCACAACCAGAAAAGTACCACTTGTCACGCCTAACAGAGATAGTTTCCAAAAACGGATTCCCCAGGAGCAGGGAGACTGTTTAGGGATTCAGGTAGTCTTGGACACAAGCTGATGGCTAAGGAAGGTCTGCTACTACTAAAGACAGGATGGCTCATAAAGGCCTGAATAGTAAGACCCTCAAACTCAAGCCCACACTCTGTGAGGGGCAGAAGAAGTCTTGCTCACTCTGCTGATGTACACAACACCGAATATCCTCTTATTAAGCTTAAAAGCCCAGTTTCCACTTCCATGGCTCTGTTGCAAGGGATTTGGACAGGTGAAAGGACAAGTTTAAAGCTGCATTTGGAGCAGTTCCATGATAATACTGGGAGACAGGGTAGAGGGAGGTGCACAGCACATCAACACTGGAAGCTGCCAAGTGAGATTTGTCTCATCATATTACTGCCAGGTGTTTTGCACACCTCAGGGAGAGCAAGAGAGAAGCTTTGGAAAGTGAAGCAAGAGAAGGAGCAGGTAAACCTTCTGCAGAGACAGTGGGGGAGGAATTAAGCATCTAGTCAGGGAAACAGTTAAGCTCCTGCTTGAAGGCTGGGTGCACCATAGCGAAAGACACAGATGTCTGGAGTAAGGATTTCATGGAGATGGGAGAGGAAATAATAAAACAAGACTGACAGCACCTGCAGTCTATATACAAGAGCCCAGTAATTACCAGAAGAGAATGCCTACGGAGCTCTGCCATGTTATGCTCCTGCTGCAGTCAGCTCCATCAGAGGAGGGCCCAGGAGACCCCAGGGAGCTCAGCGAGCCATAGTAAACCTTCAATCAGCATTTTCAGTAGGGCCAATGACAGATAAGCATACATGAACCTATCTAGCAACTGCCAGCTTCTACCAGGCTACACGAGCTCTCACAGATACTTCACTGTTTCCACTTTTGGGGCTTTCTGATCTTTCACAGCTCTTTCTGGATGAGATGTTGAGCTTGCCATCATTCCCTCATGTGCTCTGCTTGTGAAATGAGGTGATCTGATGTGTCCTGTTGAGAAAAAGCCTCCCAAGAGGGCCTGGAAACCCCAGACTTCAGCTCACAGGCATCTAACCTGTGAGTGACACTGGGTGTACAAACCCACTGCAAGCTGGAATGACACGAGAGCAGCTGGCCACATGCCAGCATGAAAACAAAGGGGCAATGCTTGGCCCTACTGCAGTCAGAAGCACAAAATTTGAGAGGGGAAGGGTGCAGAGAGTGGCCAGGTAAGCAGAACAGAAGTGAAAGCAGGAGTGAACAAAGCAATTCCTGTGATGATGCACACATCAATCCACGGCTTTCCCAGATTACAAAAGGCACCATGAGTGTTGTACTTCCTTCCAGTGTGGGTTAATTCACCTGGACGGAGATGACAAACACTTCTGGTTTTAAATAGAAAGTATCTCACCTTCCCTCCCCCCTTCTCCAACAAACAAGAAAGGAGCAATAACAAGTGCTGTCATGCACAGACAAGCCCTGCAACCAGCCAGGAAACAAGGCTGCACACAAGTGGAGCCCTGAGATCCTCCTCCTCCAAAACCGGGGAGAGCCGTAGCTTTCCCTCTGCCACCCTCGGCCTCCTCGCGTGGTGCCGGGAGCCGCCCGGTCGCCCTCTGCCCCCACTCCCCATCCTGCTCCCCATCCTGCTCCCCTGCCGCAGGCACCAGGACAGCCCACACGCCCAGGCTGCTGCAAACACGCTCCCAGCACAGAAAATCCTGCCCTGTGACGCCGGGATGAAACTGCTCCGGCAGCCAGGGACGCTCCGCATCCGCTGGGCAGCTGCTCAGTGCATCCCGAGCTCTTCTCCATGGATCTCCTTTATTGCCTCAAGGCAGCAGTGAGCTTCTGTCCATGAGAAGGCCATTCACGACAACCTCTGGGCGGCGTGGGCAAGGACACTGATATTAAAACAAAGGCTTTCCCAAGTAGTCCATTGTTTGGGCATATCCTTGCTGGCACAGCCACAGCTTGGTGGGGAAATGCCAATGCCAGCTTTAAGTGCTGCAGCTGAGGTGGGAAAGAGCTCCATGTTGGCTCTAACAGCCACCCAAAGTGCAAAAAGGCCGCCCTGAGCCTCTTCCTGCTGTTTCAGCTTAGCTTAACCATCTCCTTCATGCAGTTCATGTACACTTTAAAAGGAGTTGAAAGAGGGGAGATACTAGGAACAAATTTTTTACTGTGAGGATGGTGAGGCATAGGAACAGGCTGCCGGGGGAGGCTGTGGATGACCCATTCCTGGAAGTGCTCAAGGCCAGGTTGGATGAGGGTCTGAGCAACCTGGTCTAGTGGGAGGTGACCCTACCCATGTCAGGGGGATTGGAACTAGGTGATACTTTAAGGTCCCTTCCAACCACTTAACATTCTATGATTCTATGAGTTGGATCACTGGGGAGCAGCTCAGAGTCAGCCTGTCTCCTACAAAATCCAGAGTTCAGTGTGCAGGAGAGCACCCTCTCCCAGGAGGCCATGCATTATTTCAGTTTGGTGAGAAACCCAGAAAAGGGGTCGGAGCAACTGCGCTGAGACAAAACTTGCCACAAGCCTGAATTTTTATTTTGACACAGCTACTCTGGCCATGTTTAGGCCAGGTTTCTCAGCTGGATGTTTCCTCCATATGAGAGATGCCCTCTGCAAAGAAACAGTGCCCGGTCTTCACGCACCACCCTGGGCTGTTCTATCACTGTACAACCCATCGAGGGAGGTGAAGGAGTGGGGTCAAAACTCTTGAGCTCAGGAAGAGATTACACAGGGCACTGGAGATAAGAATGAAGGAGGGAAATAATGTTACATGGAGTCAGCTTTGGACTGCAGAAGGACTCTGGAGAGCAGAAGGAGCTTGCTAAAGGAAAGGATGTATAGAGTAAGAAAGGCAATCTAAAAGGCATGTGCCCAAATAATGTAGTCTTCTACTGTAGAACCAGGAGCTGCCTCAAGTGTCTTAGGCAGGAAAGAACAAAACAAACCTGCTAATAGCACCCAGTCTCCTGGAAAATGCATCTGAGCTGCTACTGAAGCTTGAGGAAAGCAAATGAGACCTCCTGGTCACATCAGTGCAGTTTGCCCGAGTTTTAACACACCCAGTAGCATCTCACCAGCTTTCACTCAAGATACACTGAGCCTATTTATTATCTAATGACTCACTAATTGGGGGAAAAAAATTAAGGATAACTTTTCTACATTTAAGTAAATTAATGCTAACAAAAAAAAAAGTCAAAGAAACTCATTTTGGGTAGAACAAAATTTCACCTTGGAAATTGCTACTGAACATCTGGCAAACAGCGAGTGAAGAACGTGGCTTGGATTGCACATTGCACTTCCCAGACATGCAATAAAAGTGACTCATTCTTAAGATAAAATGGGGTGACCTGTATAGCAAAAAACCCAGTTCACTCTAAGCAGAGCTTAAGTTTATATTCATAGAAGTAATAAGTGAGTCTTGATATTCTGCAGTAGTCTTCTAGATATTCTACATACTTTCTAGTACGAGAGTAAACAAGAACAGTGTATGGTTCTCACTCCTTGAGCTTGGTAGAAAGACTACTGACACCACTAGGTGGATAGCACAATTCCCACAGGGAAAGCAATGTACTGAGTCACTGCAAGTTGCTCCGTGCAGGTCTCTCTACAAACCCTGGGGACGGAGAGACAACTGACAGAAACATCTGGGGCACAAAAGGACTTCCCAAATAACTTTCCTACTTTTTTATGCAGTTGTGGGTGCCAGCAACATGCTGTACACATTCCTAGATGGCATGTTTGCTACAAAGTCGAGGAGTTCCTAGTTCCTCTCTGAGCAGAATGATTCAGGACCTGCATGAGAGAGACTCTCCAGTCAGAAGCAGAAATCTCACAGTCTCTCACTACGCTACAGAAGCATGAGCCAGAATCCCACGCTGCTGTTTTTGAGTCTCAGATTAAAGAATGCTAATGTTTGCACCAAACCATTTTGACAGATGCAAATGCCATTAAAACATCAAAGGACTTGGAAACGCACTTGAAAGCCTGGCCTTGCCCAGACTGCACAGTGGAACCATTGCTGAGCACAGCTGTTGTCACGTTACCTGTACCCATCCCGAGCACAGGGAACCTACAGATAACGAGGGACAATATTCAGCAAACTGAACTGGGACAAACTGTCCTCCCTTGCACAGAGGGCCTCTGAAGTTACCCACCTGATTTTCTTGGCAAACACGTAATATAACCTCTTTCACAGCCAACCTTGGAAACAGTAAGATTTCTGGTAGCTGTCAGAGCCCCACAGGACAGATGATAAAGCTGCAGATGATGCAACCAAAAAAATTCCTAAAATACCCACAAAACTGCACTCGTATATCATACCATGCTGGTGACAGCACACTGTCATCAGCCATAACAGCAGAAGAACCTGTGCCATGGCTTCAATATTGTACTATCAACTGGAGAGAACAGTAAAAAAAAAGAATGATGTCAGCATACCAAGAGATAGCAACAACAACAAAATCACACACATATTTGTCCTCATATGTGCCTTCAGAATGCATCTTTTTAGCCTTAGCTGAACACCCCATAGTGTTTTTAATTATGACTCCAGTAACGAGGTTTTAAAAAAGTTATGCTATTTGTATCATAATCAAAAATACCTGGCAATACTGCAACAGTGATGCAGCTTTGTACTGAAAACTGCAGCTAAAGTAGAGAAAAAGAAGTCCATTCAAAAAGGATGTAGGGATGTGTGTGGGGAAAACAGATTTTGGTACAACCCTCCCCTAACCCAGCTTTTCAGGGAACAAACCATTCTTTCTTGGAAGTTTAATTGGGGCCCTCAGATCGAAGAAGCTACGAGCACAATGGGACAAATTTGCTATTGGAAGCAAAAAGTATTAGATATAAATAAAATGTTTTAAGCAATGTAAATGTGGGAAAGCACCAGAGGGGACCCCTTCCCTCTCCCCCGTGGAAAAATAGCTTCACACACCCAAAGCCACAGGAATTGTGTGGGTGCTGAATAGGAAGGTACTAATGCAAACACAAGGAAAACTTGTTGTTACTCACGGTCCAACACTTGCATGGCCAACTAGCATAGATTTATTGTGCACATCCCAATATTTTCCGTTTTTCATATAGTCCCTCTCCCTGGAATCATGTGGTTATGTGAGAATTTTGGCTTACAATTCAGAAAAATTGATGTATGGCCTTTAAGGGGTGAGGAACAGGCTTGAAAAACTAAATATGATTCAAAAATTAGACCTCGCTGTCTAGGTTTATCTTAATTTTTAATGTTAAGCCTGAATTTGTGACTAAGGAGAGGAGGGGCAACTCCTCCCTTCCCTCTCTGCCTTATCCCGGGTTCTCAGCAGTTTGAACTGATGACAGTGCAGAGTATTTAGGCTTGATGCAGTGAGCTACATGAGCTACCAGAAACTAAAAAACTAGCAGCAAAATATACTGTGATGTAACTGGGTTAACAAAGATGAATAATTGAATTTGGCAGGCCCAATTTAGGTATTTGCAGATATTCTGCAAAGTCCATTTGTTTATGCTCCACTCTGTAAAAAAAAAAAAAAAATAGAGCTCCTTCACCTCCTTCTACTGCTGACTGTAGAAATTATCCAACACCACCTGGAATCAGGTATTAATAAATTTTCATTAAGTCTTGATGTGGCACTCTAAAATCCAGAACAGACTAACTTACTATGCCATCATCTCCCTCATGCCAGTGCACATGTGAGCCATCCCAGGGAGTTGTCTAGGCAAAAAAACAACTCAGGAGCAGAGTGACGTGAGCAGCATAAAGGTGTGACACAGGAGAAAAAAATAAATAAATAAAAGTAAACATGACAGCTCCCTGCAGTAGCTGCATATAGAATCATAGAACGGCCTGGACTGGAAGGGACATTAAAGATCACCTCGTTCCAACCCCCCTGCCATGGGCAGGGACACCTTCCACTAGACCAGGTTGCTCAGAGCCCCATCCAACCTGGCCTGGAACACTTCCAGGGATGGGGCAGCTTCTCTGGGAAACCTGTGCCAGGGCCTCACCATCCTCACAGGGAAGAATTTCTTCCTAATATCCAATCTAAACCTACTTTCTGTCACTTTGAAGCCATTGCCCCTTGTTCTGTCACTCCAGGCCTTTGTAAATAGTCTCTTTCTATCTTTCTTGTAGCCCCTTCAGGTACTGGAAGGGCACAATTAGGTCACCCTGAAGCCTTTTATTTTCCGGCTGAACAATCCTAACTCTCTCAGCCTTTCCTCACAGCAGAGCTGCTCCATCCCTCTGATCATCTTGGTGTCCCTCCTCTGGACTTGCTCCAACAGCTCCATGTCCTTCCTGTGCTGGGGACCCTGGAGCAGATGTACAACCTGTGGCAACAACTGCAAGGAGTGGACAAGAACTGGGGGCTGGGCAACGCGTTGGCAAGCAGGGAAGCAGAAACCTGGACTTGGACCTAAGTTATGGTGAAACCACACCCAGGATCTGCAAGTAAGTCCCTGACACTCTAGCGTGGGTGTCTCTCCACATGTGACTGCCAAGCACCTCAGTCACAGGAGCAGATGCTCCCTCAGCAGCCCACACAGAACAGGAGCGGCACAGGAGGGAAATTCTACACTCCTGTCCCTCTGCTGGAAACACATCTGCTCCCCTTCCAGCTGAGAAGGGGGCACTAGGGGAAGCAGGATATTCAAACTGGATTTACAAACATTTCCAAAGCCATTATTTTTATGGTTTAATGTTTCCTTGTCTCGTTATTGCCATTGACTCTATCATTCCCATGAACCCAAAGACAGCCTTCTCTCTTCAGCAAAGGACTGGGTCTCAGAGGATGTTCCATGGCAGACAGCCCCTGTGAACAACTCTGAAAACAAGTAGCAACATGAAGGAGATCCTAGGGAAAGCCCTGGAAACCTCCTGAAACCCTCTGCAAAGTCTAACATGGAAACACTCCAAATGGAAGGGGAGGGGAAGACATTCTTATGACCTTGTCTTTCAGAATGAGCTGTGAAAAGATGTATAAATCAGGGGTTTAAATGGTGTAACTGATATACATCAATCTTATGAAATGATTTTTATAACTAGCTTCACCAATTACCACTACCTTATTTCAAAGTTTATAGAAGTAATTACAGCTCAGAGATGTTGTAGTTAAGATTTAGCTTTAGTTTCTAATACTGTAATTAACAGAACATATTATAAATTTAAAAAAAAAAAAGTAGAGCCCTACAGGTACAATCTTAAAAAGAATTTAGAAATTGCACACACAGATCAACAATACTGATATTCTCTATTTCAGCAATATTTTCCCTTATTTGTCAATGGGCAAAAATTTTGCCCTCATACTTTCACGTGCAGTGAAAGTGCACTTTCACCTCCGAGTCTGGATTAATTTAAAGGATTGATTTTATACCAGCTTAGAAACATCACTAGCATTTCTATGATGCACTAATTACAAACTTTTTCCCATTCTAATAATTAAATGAGTTTCAACGCACAAGGAACAATTACAGATATTTTATTCCTTCCTCCCTCCATTTTCATTTTTCTGCATATGAATTAGTGGGCAAAGTGTGCTTCCCACCACCACTCTTCAAGATTTCCTAAAATAGTACTCTTTGATGGCTCCATGGCTCTTCAGATATTAGGTGAGCAATTACAATCCTGAGATTGCCCTTTGGGAGTCTTTGAAGACATCGACTCTGACTCTCCTTGACTGGCCTACGGCTTCCTTTTCCTCAACCCTGTGGCATGTAAAACCACCTCTCTCTTTCCCCTCCCAGGTCCAACCCTATCAGATGGCGACACAGAGGAGTAAAATAAGGTTTGTGGGCCTCAAATTCACCTCGTGACTTCAGTGAGAAATTAGAACATGAGGCAACTTAACTCCTAACAGTCACTGTGACTAATAGTGGAAAACCGACCTGATACAATTTCCTTTACCTCTTTTATGGCACGGTCACAAACAGCTCCAGCTAAGGAATGCAAAGTCCTTGGTGCCCTCGCGTCCACCAGCCCACGCAAGCGTGCATCCTATATTCTAATTGGACTGCTGCATACCTTAGCATCCATGAGAGACTTCCCCTGGGAAGCTACAGGCACCAGGTAAATGAAACCCAAGACTCAGCTCATTCTTTTTCCCATTACCTGCAACAGGCTTTGATCAGCAGGGCATAAATAAACACATAAACATCCCATGTCTCCCAAGGTCAACGAGATGCAGTGGAGTTCCTCCAGCTCAGCCTCACAGGTGGCTCTCAGTTGTATCTTCTGACACTACCCAAACTCACGTGAAAAAGTTTATCAGGCTTGGCACAGTGGGCAAAACGCTTGAAAAAAAAATCACTGGATGTAACAGCAAAGAGCACGATGTGGTGTGACCACTGTAGTTTGAGAAAAATCAGAGCACCAGAGGGGCTTGAAGAGGGAAAGGTTGGGAGTGTCAGTGGACCATGCCCAAGAAGGAGGGAAGAGTCAGAGCTCTCCTTTCTAGAGTCCTCTACCTAAACACCTTCCTGTCTGGAAAACGGGCCTTAAATCTCACTTCTGCCACTGATACACTCAAGGAACTCAACTTTCAGCACAAATATTATCTGCCTGTTACTGAATCCAGCATCTCTCCTCTTCCAGGTGTGCCAGGGAAGGTGAAATTACAGCTCTGCCTGCAGCAGGACATACAGCATTGCTGCTTTTGGTGCACACACGGGCAACACCTCAGCACTCTGAACTTTTGGCTATTCCTGCTCTATCAGCACTAACCTTCACAGGAGGTGACAAGGATGCATCCTGCCATTTTAAGTCTTGCCTCTACCAACAGCTACAGGTTATGAGCAGTTAAACATTGGTGCAGCCACTAGAAATTTCAAGCCAGTGGGTCCACAAAGGGTAACTGTTATCATCAATAACATAATCCAGGCTGAAAGGGGAACGCACACGTTATAATATTAGAAGCTCTCCTTCCTTCAATTCCCCGCTGCAGTCATTTATTAAAGGAAGATCTACAGAGGGTTTATATTGTAACTGCTTTTTGGGGTTTCTTAAGGCAACCAAGAACTATGCCTTCATCCCCAGACCTTATCTAGCAGAATCACCAGTTCCTAATTCTGGCAGTTTCCAGCAGTTTCTGCCCGTCTGAGGGTCATCTGTGCAGCTGAGGTAATTCTAACCCCTCCTACCTCACAGCCATACTCTGAGGATTAGTCAGGGAGTGGCTGCTCAGTGTACTGAATATGCAAAGCCCTGTTATAAACTCTGTATCTGATTGCAGCCATAAGCAAAGTCTTATTTAAGCAATCCCTTCACCAACAAAAATATATCGACTGCTCACTCTGTTCCTTGCTCCTGTGTCTTTTGCCTCCAAGCGCTTCAAGATAACAAGACAGGTACTAGGATATTTTCCTTTTTCTGCTGTAAAGTTGTTTACTACAAACAACAGACACCTTTTTCACATAGTAATTAGTTTTTTGGCTCATTCTGGGTCAGTGTTACTCTGGTATCACACTTGTTGTAGTGTGGGGGTCTCACTGCTCAGTCAAAGAAAGCTCCCACCCCCATAAACTCTCACACGTCAGATATTCACAGCTGTCTTTTCTCACTGTGTCCACATTCAGGTGAGACCCTTTCTCCAATTCCATCAATTTTATGAATTTAGGACATACAGCATCAGACATTTCTTGCTTCCTCTAAGCACAAAACTATCTGCTGTTCAAAACCATGGTTTTGCACATTTACCTCAACACTTCTGTATTCGTCTCCTGCATCTGTGAGTACTTTTTTCCCCTTTAAATGCACTTTGTTCCCTCTTTCAAGTGGTCACAACCAAACTTTGTACAATGCCATCTTTCAAATTAATTTTTCAAAGGCAACTTTCTAGTGAAACATAATACACTTTAGGATAGATTTTCTTCTTGAGAGTTTTAATCATGCCAGGTTTCATCTTGCACACAATTCAGCATATCTCGCCTTTTCTTTTAAAGTCATTTTGCTATGACTATCAGAGTCAGAGTCAATCCATTTTTCCCCTTTTACCCTCTGTTTTCAAGCCTTTGATATCACTGCTATTACACACTCAGCAGCTGAATAGGTAAAAATGATGCTGGTATGGAATGAAAGAAAAATGTCTGTGGGTATATCTGATAACACCCACTGGGCAACTCAGCTGTCGTGACTTTTCTATACATGCAGACACCATTTTTAGCTGCCTTTTAAGGCCCTGACCCTCCCTTGTGACTGGTCAGAGCACACACTACAATCACATAACTTGCATGCCTGGCCTTGCTCTTCCAGGATAAGGCAAATTTCATTGCTCCAGCATACGTCCAAATTGCTCATCTCTGCACCTCTCCAAAATGAAACAGCTCAGTTTGCTCATTGTGCAGGGGCAGGAAGACAAAGTGAACTGTAGAAGCAACATCAGAGGAAGACTGACTTCCCAGATGGCACCAAAACAGGCAGTGTTCACCCTGTGCCTACAAGGAACACCTTAGAGCTTCCCTTTCAGTCTCCCCCACGTGCACTTACAGCACATCCCCTCCTCCCAGCTTTGCCCAGGGATGAGGAAGAGTGCAGTAATGTATTTCCCATGCTTCCACACAGCACCAGTTGTTACTAAGAAATTACTGGATGACTTGAGAGGTAAACCCATCTTCCCCAGCCACTTGCACATGTAAGAAAACACACCACAACCCATAGTTTGCTATAAAAATAGGGACAGTCCCACTTCCCTTTGCCTGTCTTTCCCCACAGCATCCTCTCTCTGCCTCAGGGTTTGTCACAGCACAAAGTCTTGACAGGGTGGTGTGTTGCACTGCAGCATTCCCAGTGCTACCCCCACCGCCCATCCTGAGCTTCTGCTTGCCTGGAATATGCCTTTCCAGGAGAAAACATCTTTCCCAGGAGTTGGACTTCAATGATCCTTGCAGGTCCCCGTGGATCCCAACTCAGGATATTCTATGGGGAAGGGCAGAGAAGGGAGAGAGAAGTACACCATTTTAAAAACACCCACAAGATCTATCAGCTGTATTGCACCCAGACTCCAGCCTGAAATATCTCCATGTGCAAGGTGAGTCACAGAAAAAGAGGGATGCAGAGAAGCAACAAACATCGAGAAGAGTTATTTGAGCCATCTGAAATACCAACAATCAGGACCAAATCCTCACTGTTCTAAATACTGTGCATTGAGACACTGTCCCTGTCCTGCAGAGCTGGCAGCATACTCAGAACATCTCTTCTCCTATAAATCCAGCCACAGTGGGAAAACAGATACATACAGCACCTTCTCAACTTCACTATCAATCTGGCTCACCTGTAAAACCAGACAGTGATCTCAGAGTACCTCAGAGAGGAGATGAACTCAAACGTTGCAGCCAGATTACAATTCATAGGTCTGCAGTTATCCTTGGATGCCTGCACTATGGAACACCTACAGCAGAATTTCCGCATCTAAACTCAGGCTTAGTCCATGCCAAAAGGATTTTGGCTGGAGTCCAGGCCCAGCTACAGCATCAGAGCTTTGCTAGACACGGGTACGGCTGCGGCACCCTTCCTTCTGTAAAATGGGCTATACCAGCAAGTCTTACCCATGTACTTTACCAAGTCTCCACCAGTTCCTCCTCACAGGACAGGAATCTGTAGTGAAGATATAAGGGTCCAGTTAAGATTTAGTCTATTCAAAGTCTATTTGTAGGCACTTTTGATCCTTACACTCACAAATTTTTTGTGAGTGTAAGGCACACATACCGTACAACTTACACATCCTTACTTTTTGTAGCTGCCCAGCAAGACTGCGAGCAAAGCATCTTCTTCTCCTCCCCACTAGTGGCATATGTGTTAGTTTAACACTGCTCTGGGCATCTGTTTCTATTATTGACTACGAAAGTGTAGCCATGGCAGCCACGCCGTGGCAGCTGTGAACAAGGACCATATCCAACTGGTTACGGGTCTGCTTGTATCCCAAGTGTCCCCTGATTATCCCTGGGCTCCTACAATCTGAACACATTGTGCCCTAATATGACCAAGATCTTAGTCCCCTCCCCTCCAGAGGGTTGTATTTGGATTTACAAACTCTACTGCTGGATTTATCGAAGCAGGAGCCGTTCCTCACCTCTCCTCCAGCCACACCCTGTGCAAGGCTGCGTCTGCTCACCAGTGTCCAACTCTGCTCTGCCCATGGGTGGCACATGCAGGGGGCCACCAAGCTTGTGGATCCCACTGAGCACCACCTCAGCCTGATCCAGGTAAAGATTTGGGAATTTTTGTGTACGATCAGTGGCAGGAACTAAATGTACTCTGAGCACCAGTGAGGCCATGGGCAGTGGACCTCACACACTGAGGCCCCTGCCTGCAGATGGATGTTCAATTTGAGGTTACAGAGAGGTGGTTTGACGTTTAAATGTCACACACTTCTGTGTGACAATGCAAATAGGGTATGTTTTCAGGAAGCAAATTTATGGCCAACTCTGCCTTAATGCAGTATTTTCTGAGCAGCAGGTTCATGTGTTCCTCCCATCTCAGTTCACTCCTTGTGTACCATCCAATTACAGTTTCTACAGTCACTCCTCCTCAAACTCTCCTAGCATCAGAACACCCTCTATTTTGTATATATTTACATATGTATGTCTGTTTATCTACGTATATTTGTACACATGTCATGGTAATCACCTTCCTTCCCCCTTCTAAACTTTTCCCACTATCAAAACCAATAGTCCTCCCCTTGACCTTGCCCCAAACTTGTACTGAAGTCATGGGAATTTCTGCTTTGACTTCATCTCACTTTTAATCCAAGCCCCAAACCATGAGCTCAAAACAAGCCTCCACCACAGGCTCAGTTCCTCATCCCCTGCAGTGCTCTGCATGGCATTTGAAGGAATGGTGTTCAAAAGAAGAGATGGGGAATGGATTTTGTCTCAGCAAACTAATCCCACTGTGACAGCAAGAAAGTTGGACTCACTTGTTAATGGAAGAGACAAGATTAATGAAGCTTTCCCAAAAGGGCACCCCACCTTGCTCAGCACTGAACACCACCAAGAACCTCATATCTAGAATGCATGAATGCTTTTCTGCACTGATGAGCCCGTCATAGGTACCAGTGCGTCACAGACAAGGCACAGACCTTCTTTTTCCTACGTTAGATGCTCTTTCCCACACACAAAATCAAACTGCGACACATGCTTCTTGACCAAAGACATAAATGCAGCTGACCTAAATCCAGTACTGGCTAAACCCAGTTCTCCCAAGTCACGCAACAGAGTTAACCTTCACTACTGAGTAAATCAGGGCAGCTACTCTCACACATCTGCTGCAAAGGGGAGGTGAAAAAACACATTAGCTTCTATCAAGATTTAAGGTAAGGTGTGCTTGTGACAACTCCTGTATCTTAAGCCTTAGTTTCACACACTCTTCAGTGCTAAAAGGAGTTCCATCCTTTGCCCTTCTCATTCCCACCCCCACACTGCCCTGTCTCTCCTGGTGGTACAGGTGTATGTGTGGTCTCACAACAAACTGGAGCAGGGAACCAGCATGGATGACAGCAGGTAGTCATGACAACTTCTTTCAACAGCAGTGCCAGATGAGAGGATTTGTGTAACCACAGCCTGTTTATCTCAGCACAAAAACGTAGGAGCTAAACGTGTGTTTCCCTCTGGCATCTAATCCAGCACAGGCAGGGGGGTTGCTGTTGAAAGAGGTGGTCCCTCTCCATGTTTCTCATGCTACACTTTCGCAGCAATCCTAGTACTGTCTGGCCACAAGACAACCTGATCCCACTTCCAGATCCAAAAGTCATATTTTTTATTTTGGAAGGGGGTTAATTTTCAGTTGGAGCAGGATCCCCACGGAGCCCGGGCCCGGGCGCACGGATGGAGGGGCGGCTGCCCCGCGGGGCTGGGGACTGATTTGAGGCCTCTTGGTCACTAGATCCGGTCCAAGAGAAGCAGCAGGAGTTTGCAATCAGGACTGAGTGAGAACTGGATCATTCCTTGAACAGCAGCCTGTTGTCATGCTGGATTACTCATCACGTGAAGGCAAACTCCAAGCAATATGAGTTATTCAATCACATTTCTCTGAAGTCCTGTCCACACACTCAGCCACTGATCACCCAGGCTCCACCTCCATGACTGCCTCTTCCCAAAAGGAAGAGCTGAACACAGCTAACAGGCCATCTTTCTGCTGGAACGTGTCATCCTGGCAGCAGAAGGCTCTGTAATCTGACACGAAAACTTGTAGCAAGACTTTGTGGCCGGAACAGATTGAGATAAGAAATTAGTGAGGGCAATGAGCCATTGGAATAATTTACCTGGGGAACTAGTGCAGTCTCTCGCTTGATATCTTGAAATCAAGACTGGCTACTTTTCTAGTAGAATTCTGGATTCGATGCAGTGATAACCAGCTGGGAATGTAAATACCTGCCAGGGGTCAGGTTAAGGCATCTGCCCCCAAATGGCTGATGATACAAACGTCAACTGTGTGATCACCTCATGAAGGAGAGAAATCATTCCTCTCTGTACAGCCCAAGTGCCAAAACAGTAGAGCACAGCTACATTTGCACTGAAGTCACTGCTAAGTACTTCATTAAAAGATTCGGCTGGAGTTCAGTGAGGAGCTGCAAAGGAATTGCAAAACTTCCCAGGCATGACTACTGAAATAAACTAGCTATGGATAATTTAGCTAAACAGTAACTAAGTAAACAACATCAAGCTGGAAAGATACCAGATGACAGAAAGCACAGTAACTCTTAGAATCAAACATCCTTGGAACAAAATGTGATTCCAATTACGAATTTGAAATCCCTTGCGGGCTGTTTCTTCAATTTTGCCTGGAATAACCACTGAGACTGAACATAATTTACATGAATACAAACTAATTAAATAAAACAGCCCACTTTAAACCAGACTCCAAAGTAGATTACATTAAAAAGAAGAAAAAAATTAGAAAAAAAATCAAAAACTATAACGTAATTTGGCTCTTTCCTGCTAGACAGCACTTGAAACAAGTGAACCGTAAGAAAGGATAAGACTCAACAGAACAAGAGTAAGAACATCCCTCTAAAGTCAGCAAGATGAAATAAAAAAAAAAATAGGCCGGGGGAACAGACTCTTACTGGCAAAATCTATCAGGATGCACAAGAGGTTCCCAGAGGAAGTATTTGTGTCCCACTATTTCAGACAGCAGGAACACTGACCTCAGGCCCAGCTGTCACTAGGGCCTAGACCACATAACCCCCCTGAGATCTACCCAGACCGCTGGGCTGCTGTACAGGCAGGACAGGAGCTGCTCCCAACATTAACAAAAAATTAAGAAGAATTCAGATATGGTACAACTTCAACTCTGATTTACAGATACTTCCTGCTCACCCAATTCAGGCACAGTTCTGAAATCTGGGTCACTCATACATTATTCCTCCAAAACAAGCCACCTCCCCCCTGTGCAACCCCTTTAAAGGACTCTGCCCTTATCCAAGCCATCTCCAAGTCATTTAGGTTATGAGGAACTCCAGAACACCAGAGAATCAGGTCACAAAACTTCCAACAACACGTTACAGATGTGGCTTGGTCCAAGAAGAACAGGCTTCTCAAGGAGAAGCCAACAGCATCCACGTCCAGTCTGCAACAAGTCAACACCAATGAGCTGAGCTCAGATCTCCTCCTCTGACCCTGTAATCCCTACCAGGTTTGATCCAGGTTTTGGCCAACATCTGGGAATACACGAAGCATCAAGCGCGAGGACAAACATGGGTGGTGGAAGCAGGACGGGTCAGGAGAGAGCCGTGGGAGCTCGGAATCCCCCGCAGCAGGTTGTTTGGGGCGCTGGGGTTGCCATCGGAGGTGCTGCGGTGGCCGGGACTGCTGGAAGGAGACAGGAAGCGAGCAGCGGGCAGGGATCTCGCCTCGCGTTCCTCTGCCTTCCCTCCGTGACAGGCCGTAAAAGTCACGAGGCGAGGAGGAAAAACAACGAAGTGTCCAGAGTTCAGCCTCGCGGCTCCCGGGCCGCGGCTCCCGGCGGGAGCTGGAAAACCCAAGCGAGCACACCGTGGGATCTCGCTCCTGCGTGGGAGGCACCACCATTTCTGCGGGAAGAGGCTCGGGCTGCTTGGCAGCCGAGCCTGGGACCGGGCCTGCGCTGCGGGCCCTCCCCGCTGCCGGCGGCGGGCGGGGGGGCGGCGGGGCGGGCGCTGCCGTCGGGGCGCGGAGCCCCCGCGGAGGATGCGGGACCCCCGCGCG
>NW_016690287.1:4549722-4591109 GCF_001604755.1 Lepidothrix coronata
CGGCCGAGGGGCCGCCGCGGGACACGGCGCGTCCTGTGCCCGCTCCTCTCCCCGCTCCTCTCCCCGCTCCTGCGCCCGGCCGGGAAAAGCCGCCCCCGACGCGTCCGAGCGCAAGGTATTTTCCTTCCTTTTTTTTTTTTTTTAATTGAATAATATGAATGTGGGTGAAGGGCCTGGAGGGGAAGCCGTACGGGCGGCTGAGGGCACTTGGTGTGTTCAGCCCGGAGGAGAGAGCACTGTCCCTGAGGACAGACCTCACAGCATCTGCAGCTTCCTCACGAGGGGCCGCGGAGGGGCAGGCACTGACCTCTGCTCTATGAGCAGGGACAGGACCCGAGGGAACGGCTGGAGCTGTGTCAGGGGAGGGTTAGGTTGGATATTCGGAAAAGGTTCTTCCCCCAGAGGGTGGTTGGGCACTGACCAGGCTCCCCAGGGCAGTGGGCACAGCACCAAGGCTGACAGAGCTCAAGGAGCGTTTGGACAACGCTCTCAGGCACACGGTGTGACTCTTGGGGATGGCCCTGTGCAGGGCTAAGAGCTGGACTCGATGCTCCTTCCAACTCAGAATATTCTGTGATCCTGTAATAACTGCATCCTCCCCCTGGGTTTGGGCAAGGGGAGAAAGCTTGTAGCGCTTGGTTGCTTTGCCTCCAGGGTGCACCTGACCCACCTGATCCTGACTCAAGAAACAGAGGGGCTTTTTATTTTTTAAGGTTTTTTTATTAGCTGAGTCTCTTGTTTTCCCTCTCCTTAGCTGTACATGCTTGAAGACCTTGTGTTTCCTCCCAACAGGCAGCCAGGGTTTTAAGGAAAAGTGCCAGGTTGTCCCAGACTTTACAGGATTACACAGGATCCCAGGATTACATCTGAGATCGTCAGATAAATGTAAATGAATGAAACATCTGAATTTAGAAGAAATTGAGTGGGACGTGGGTAAAAAAACTCTGTAGTCTGCATTAAAAAGCTGAATCCGCAGCTCAAATTCTTGGGTATTCTCTCCTAGGTACACTGGTAAATATCTTGAGCAGCCCTGCCTGCATCAAAGATTTGTTTGGCTGTGCTCAGCTGTGGACTGAAAGGAGACAGCACATCGGTTCCCAGTAAAGGTAATTCTGTCCCTGTCTGCCAGTTTGACTGTAGTGACAGGGGTTCACAGCCTGTAGGGAGATTTCCCCCACATGGGAGAGTGGAACAGAGCCTGGCAGAGAAAAGGCACAAATAAAGGGAAAGAAGAAGAGAGGAGGACAACTAGATACAAGACAGTATGCGTTTGGGATGTCTGGGAGTAGCAGGAAAAAGGGAAGCCCTAACACAGCTTATTATTGTGATCATGGAAAAAAAAGGGTGAATTCAGAAGTTTTGGGGTTGCTGGGAGTTTCCATTTTATGGCAAAATAAACAGAGTAGGTTGCTTTGTTCTTCACTGCCCCAGTTTTACTAATTGCAGTATAGATGCCTGGATTTGCTTAAAGGGGTACAGGATTTATATAAGGATGCACTTTCCTTCAGCATTGATCTTTGCTGATCAAGAATGCAAGGTGTGCAAAGAATTATGCTCAACAGGTGACTAAGGATGGCTTTACCTGTATTTTTTGTCTCCTCAAATTGATATCCAGAGTCATCTCTTTGATAAGTCTCTCTTTTTTTTTTTTCCCTAATCATTTCCTGAGGCTTGCACAGGTGTGTGTCCTCCAGGATGTGCTCTGAGGAGTTCAGCAAAAGAGAGGAGGGAGCTTAGCCTGACCAGGGACATCGTACTCGTGCTGCTGCCTTCTGATTCCATAACTCCTTTGTGTGGATGTCTTTTCCCAGCAGAGTGGATCAGCTTCTGCCATTGAGATTCCTATTCCACATCACTGTGTTTACAGTCAACAGTGAGGAAAGGGATACTTCAAATTCCCAAAGGTCACAAAATACTGGGAAATCAACTCTGGATCATGTCTCTCTTAGGTTGGTGCTCAAACTTCCGGGACATTACATAAATAGGTGATGCTTCTTCCTACTGCATTTTAGAAGTTTCTAGCAGCTGGCAGTAGGCTGGAATTCCTCATCCTGACTGGAAAACAGCACCTCTGTCATTCAGAAAAGGGCAGCTCATTATCTAAGAAGGGCTTAATCTTTACACCTGTCCTTGCACCTGCAGCATCTGCAGAGGCAATTTTCTGTTTGCTTTTGTGAATCATATCCTGAGATACCTTGCTTTCTCCGGCCATTGCACAGAGAGTTTGAGTGCCTGACTTTTCTTCATGCCTTACTTGGGTTGAAAAGTGCCTGAAGTTAAAATGTGGAGCTCTCAGTATCACTACCTGTATCCTGTGGGCCAAGCTCTCATTCCCTAACTTTGTGGGAACTGGACTCCTAAATTCTGTGTAAAATTGCAGTGCCATTGAAATGCTTCTGCCAGTGACAATGAAGAACAGGTGGGCTCCAGAATCCCTGAGGCTGGCTGGCACTTCTGGAGACCACCTAGCCCACCCCCTGGCTCAGAACAGAGTCAGCTGGAGCTGCCCAGCACTGTGTCCAGTTGGGGTTTTAATATCTTGAGAGTCCACAGTCTCTCTGGGCAATCTGGCCCAGTTTAACGATCCTCGTGGTAAAAGAAACGGTTTTCTTATATTTAGAACATCTGCATATCTGGAACCCTGCACAGGGTAAGCAAGTGAGGTCCTGTTCCATGCTGGGACTATCCCCCCTTTAAGAAGGTGAGCTACAGTGAGTCAATGTTTTTTGGCCACGGGATCCCTGGGGGTCCTCCCCTGGCAAGGTGAGAGCCAGCATTAGTGGGAGGTGGGACAGAGAGCAGCACAGAGGTGTCCCAGGTGGATTGGGCTGCACCGTGTCCTGTCTCAGCCCACTGAACTCTGGGCTGCACCACCTGAGTACCTGGGATGCCCCTTTCCCTGCAAGGAAAGCCTCCTGCTGCAAAGAGGCCCAGCAGCAACAGGAGCAGGGCCCTGTACCTTGATGTGCTCCTGCTTCCTGCAGTGCCTTGTGCTATCAGCAGGCTGAGAGGCAGCTTGGACACTGCCCTCCCACTCAGACATCCTCCTCGTAAACATCCTGTCCCGCTGAAGCCCGGTGCTGTCACGTCCTCACTGCTCCACAGCAGACATTGTTCTGGGTTTCATTCTCCTACATGCAAAGCACACAGTTGTGCGTGTAAAAAGCCAGGCAGACAGCAGGACAGAACCTGGCAGTAACTCTTAGTTAAGCTGCTGACATGCCAGAAGTACTGCAGAGGAAGGGAGTTCTCTAAGGGTCTTAAAATTAACTAAAATCATGTGCTTGAGCCCTCCTTGGAAAACCAATTCCCTCTCCTAGGCATGTTTAGCAGCTATACCTTACTCCAAGCAGGTGCAAACCTGTGTGTATGACAAGAAGAACCTTTGTAAACATGGAAAGTAGCAGAACAGTGGACTGGAAGCTGAGCTGGAGTAGGTTTACACAAGCGGCAAGTAAAACACCCATCCCCAGTGAGTCAGGTCCGGCTGTTTCCTTCATTTCCTCCAAGGCTTGCTGGGAACATCCAGCTGTAACGGCCCTTAGTCTCCTTTCCTGCCCCTTGTTTACAGCTCTCCCTCAGGAGGGAGCAGAGTCCCAGCATCCAGCACTGCGTTTTCACTGCAGCACAGAGGGAAGTGCAGACTCCCCCAGGCCTCAGCTCAGCTTCGGTCCCGCAGTGGCTTGTTGCATTTGTAGGTGCCAGTGCCAGCACCTCCTCCAGTGACAGCAGCTGCTCGACCGAAAGAGGAAAAAAGGGTCACATTTCCACAGTTTGCTCATGGGGTTTTTTTGTTTTGTTTTATCTTGAATACAGGCTTATGATTGATGGAGGTTCTCTATTCTTACAGCCATTGCTTTGGATTCAGTCCAGTAGGGCAGAAAGGATACGCTGGAATATTACGCTGTTGGAGTGTGCAAACCGTCTCTCGGGGATGTGGCTTTGAGCTTCCCTGGTTCAGATGAAGGTGTATCTCATGCTCTGATTTCCCCACATGACAGCAGCTGGGGAGGAGCAGTATTTTTAGCTTTTGTTTCTTGGTTTACTTACAGGAAGTCCCTCATTTGTGGAAGTGAGCTTGGGCCGGACTTAGTATGGGAATCTGCTTCCGTGCCAGCTGTAGGTGCAGTTTTAAGGGTGAACTCCTGCTGTTGTCTGGCAGAGCCCTCACTTATCCCAGGTGTGCAAGAAACTGTGGACTTCACATAGACAAGTACTGATTTCTGGAATCTTCCCTGAAATTTGTTCAAGGGTATGTCCAAGTGCCTGTGACAGAAAGGCTTAGGAAAATGCAGAGCTGGGAAAGTCTTTCAGGTGATATGACCAGAGATGCCTTGCTATGTAAAACTAGTTATAAACCCACATAATCTGAGTTAATAATAGTAGCACTGAGACAAAACCCATATTGTCAAAGAGCAAGTACATCCCAAGAGAAGCAGGCACAGACTGAAAAGGGTTCTCAAGTGCCTTCTCCCCTGGGAATCCCAAATAGCCTGCAGCCAACAAGTGACCTAGATACAACAATGTGCTTGCTCCTACAGAATAAAACTAGGAACAAAATAATCCTGTAAAATTATATATCTTTGTAATCCTTATTCAACTTCATTTTTTTTTCCGTACAAAAAGGATTAAGGACTCCTTGTACAAATGGAAACACCTGCATAGTGTTTCCTGCTCATCAGTAGTATTTGGCAACTTAGCAATTGAATTTTCAGTGAAATAGGGGCAAGCTTTTACATTTTTACAAAGACTTTCCTCAGCCAAATTTGCAGAAATTACATTTGATATACCTAATGCAGTTTAACACCACCCTCCTTCCTTCCTGTTGAATAGATGGCTTTTTAAGCCCTATTCCCACCTGATTAATATAGAGAGATCTATATTGAAGTGTCCCTGCAGGTAAATAACACGAGTTTGAGATAGAGGGCTTTTTTTCCCCAAAACACAAAGCTTGAACTAGTACAGGGAAAAGATGGTTTATGACCAAGAACATAAATAAGGACGTTTTTTGTAGTTTACATTGAATGCCAGCAATAGGTGTCTTTTACTGAGTAAAACTATTGCAGTGATTTCTGGCCTGTTGTCCACAAACATCAGGAGACCTAGGAAATACAAGGTAATATCTGTAAACAAGGATACAAAAAATAAATACAGGTTAGAAAACTCAGTGCTTCGTACTATTAAGATGTAGTCATTCCCCCATTTGTACTGGGTGAATGAGTAGTTGGACAAGGAGAGAGACAGGAAAGCTTTTAAAGGGCTTTGCTGCTACTTCATCATCAAAAGTTTTAATTCTTGGTAATCCAGACTCACAACATTGATCTTACTATCCAGAAGTACCACAAACAAATTTTGAGAAACCTTAATGCAAACTGGTTATGCAAACATTTCCAAGCAGCTGTTCTTGCACAGCAATCCACATAGGCAATTCCAAGCTCAGTTACAATTTTAAGGAAATCTTTGGGATTATCCTTTTTCCCCTGTGAGTTCATCCATGCAAAGGATACCCCAGTTGCTTGTTCCTGGCAGGTGTCTCTCACAGACTGAAATCCTCTGTTGCAGCTCCCAGGGAAGCTTTAGGAGGCAGCTCTTGGTTTCCTGTTGGCGCTTTCAATTTCTGTGTTTTGTGACTCTGAACACTGCAACAAAGCTATTTTTTTCCCCAGTCCCTCTGTGATCTCCCATACACGTGGCCTTCAAAGGTCTCTGAGAACAGCTGAGAGCTTTGTGGGCTGCAGCGCTGGGGAGCAGCAGCTTCCTGAGGATATTGCAGTCTGGTCCAGGCAGTGAGGCTGCTGTGGTGTCTCCAGCTGTCTGGGATCCAGTTCTTCAGATCCTTGTCTTGAATATTGGCTCCCCTGCACAGGAGACTGATTTGTTAACAGCTTTGCTCCTCTGTGCTCCTCTCCTGGGGCTCCATCCAGAGCTCAGGCTGTAATTCATAGCCTGTTCTTTAAAGCTGTCATTTCCTCTCTTTATTCCTGCAATATTCCTGATCCTACAGGCATTTAAGAACCAGGTTCTCCTTGCAGATTGGTGGGGTGGATGGCCTGTGAATTTGGCCTCTTGGGATGGAGGAAGTTGGTGGAGATGAGCACACAGATAAACGGGAATTTGCCGGTGTCGTGTCCAGCCGTCCTTCCTGCACAGTGGCCGCAGAGGGACAGGGAGCTGTGCAGAAGATAATTGCTTGAATAAGATGCAGCTAAATCCTTGTGCAAACCTGAAGCAGAGCCCTAATGCTACGTCTCGGTGCAGTAAATTGTTTCCCAGCCCACTCCATACACACCTCTCCCTTTCACATCCACATGTGGGTAATTGCTGGATTTGAGTCTCTGACAGACTTGCTGCTTGACTTTACCTGCAAGCTCACTGACTGATGTTTCCCTTCCTTAGGAATGAGAAAAGGCTTAAATAGAGAGGATCTATGATCCATTTTCTTCTTTTCCTCTTTGAGAAGTCCAGGAGAAGGCTACTAAGATTCATAAAATACTTATACTCCATTTGCTAAGGCAAGAACTTAAGCAGAGTCTTCCTCTGAACTTTTCTGGCATATATGGGCGTTCATGGCAATAACTTAACTTAGGGGGGTGTATGACACCCATAGCCCTCTGTAGAAAGGATGCTGATAACAAATCAATTCACTACCAGAACAACCAGCACACTTCATTCTACCTTTCTGTTCTGTTTAGGCTCGGGTAGGTCCATTACCCTGTGGTCATTTCTTCAGGGTTTCTGCTCAGCTGTGAGCCCTAGAAGTAAATCATTGTAAGGAAAAGGTGGAATACAGACAAAATCACATCACTGCAGATGTGATTTATTTAGATCTTACTCAAGTCCAGAGCTGCTGAAACGGTTAGGACCTCTGCAAAACTGAGCATGGAGAGCAAAAACAAAAGCAGCGTGCTGCCTTCCAGGGGCTTGCCAAATATTCCTCTGGTTCCAACAGAAAGGGAGCTGCTTGTGTGCAGGTTTTTGCCCATGCAGGCAGCTGCAGCACCTCAGTGTGAGCAGCACAGGTGACACTCAGAGGATGACACTCAGCTTTCCCCTGTGCTCACAACAGCAGCACTGCCTCTGCCCCAACCCCATCCAGTCATCCCATCTCTGCTCACTGGGAAACCACTGTGCTAGGAAGCTGCCTCTTCCTAGATGAGATCCTCATAGGATAATGTCCATCCAAGTGGTGTTGCTTGTGGTGTAGGTCAGTAGTGATGACTCAGACCAGCCCTCTTGTTGGTTAGACACAAAATCCAGTCCATAAACAGATTAATTTGTCCCATTCACCAATAAAGAGGGTTCCATTAATTAAAAAATTTCACACAAAAGTTCCTAGTTTGTATTAAGATCCTCTTGAATGGCTGTGAAATCAAGCACTTAAAAGTACAGAAATCCCAAATTCTCCCTGTGACCTGGATGTAGCATTTGGGGTTTCGTTTGGGCTTTTATTGGTAGATAAAATTGCACATAACAGTGTAACTTCTAATGAGATAAGCACAGTAATTTCTCATCAGCTTAGTTTTTGCAGAGGAGCATAAACAGCTGAAATGTGCTTCCCTCCACATTCAGCATCTTTGCATGAGTCCTTGAGGTGGAGGTCTCCAAGTCTGGATGTGTAATAGTGCAGTGCCCCCTCATGGGAAGCTGTTCCAGATGCTGTTTCCTGCATCCAGGTGAGAGGACATGGACACAAACACCCTCCTGTTTGTTGTACATGCTCCTGTATGTTGGTGAGGTCAGTACACCATCACACCAGCAGGTTTAAAGAACAACTTGGCTTTCCCTCTCAGTTTTTGTGAGGCTCAGGCAGGCAATTGCACTGGATTACTGTTAAGGCTTTTTGTGAGAGTGCTCAAGAAAGATCTACCATTCTATTGTAGTTTCAGCTTTTTTCAAAATAAAATATCAGTGATTTTAGCCACAGGAGGAAATGAAAGCCCCTTGTTCAGCTCAAGGCACACAAGTGAGGCTGGCACACATAACAGGGAGGTGTGTGGGGCTGCAGACTGGCTGCTCACTCCATGTCTGTGCATGGTGGAGATCAGGTTTAGCCCAAAGAAACCATCCGTAGTCTTTTCCTGGACAGAGAGGGGTTGTCAGGCACTGGAAGGAAATCCTACTGCCTGGAATACTCTCCCCTGTAGTGCAAATTGTTTCTCCTATTTATGACGGCTACAGGAGAAACCCATCTCCTCTAGGCTTTGCCTGATCTCTCTTCATCCCCTACCCTGCAGAAGGTTGGTGGCCCTTGATCTCCTACCCCATCCTAACATCCTCAACATCCAGTACTAACCACACATCACTGAACCCTCAACCTGCTCCAGAAACTGCCAGGAGGTCAGTGTTGTGGTTCTCCAAAACACCTGCAAGGTGCTGGTCCAGCATAACAACTCAGCAGGGTCTTCCTGGAGAGCATAGCCATGGTCACAGGCATCTTCTGTGGGACCAAGCCCTTCCTTTAACCAAACTTTCATGTAGTTTCTGATCCCTCGCTAGGGATCATGGTAACACAAGACCAAACCCCAGCTAGGCCACCCATGGCAGCTTTCCTGGAGGCCCTAAACTTAACATGGATCCTGTAATGGCCCACAAATTTAATACCAGAAAAATGAGCACAGGTTCCTGAAGTCACCTCTGTGATGTTGGCTTGTTTTATACCAAGAGGGGATTCCCCATGCCCCTCACTCCACTCAGCTATGGAAAAAGAAACCTTTCTCATATGATGGATTGTAAAGGTGGATGTGAGCTTGGAGAGAAACACACCCATGCACTTGGCCTGGGGAAGTATTGTTTGTTTGGAGCTCTGATGCCATTGTTGGAAGGGCAGACTGAAGCAGGATTGTTTCGTTTCAGCAAAAACACAAAGGCTTTTGTCCTCAGCACACAGAAAGGGCCTTTTTTGTGATTCATGCTGTGAGATATTTTTAGTTTTCTTTGCATTTAGTTGAGAAAGGCACAAGAATAATACTGCAAATAAAAGCAGAATGACCCTATAAAAAGAGTGGGTTTTCTACCTTAGAAAAAAACTCACTGCATTACATGGGATGCTCAGCTTGTAGACTGGCTGAGGTAGGGACCACATCCTTGTCCTGTGCTCAGTGTGCTTTTGTCACAGAGAGATGACTCTTCTGACACCTCCTGGGACAGGTGAGTTGCAGCCCCCCAAAAAAACTGAGAGAATAAAGAAACAAAGACCAAAAAGTTTAAAGGTTAGCTTGTCACAACTGCAATTCAGTGGATATGAGATCTAGATATTTGATGTTCCATTCCCTGGACCTCCTTCTTGTTGGTGATTCTCAGAAAACCGACATGATCTCCCCAGGCCCATAGTACTTTTGTTACCCAAATGCTAAACTTTTTATTCTTATCACTTATGCCTTTAATGGTCTCTGTGATATGCATGGGTGCTTTTTACTTTATTTTTGAAAAGGATAGATGGATCTTTGCTTTCCAAAGGCTGAGGGATAGCATGGCAGTCCATCTACTGAGAGATATCTGGTTAACTTCTCAAGCTTCTAGTGCAGGGGGTTTCATAACCTCCCACATAATCTATTCCAGTGCTGGCTTATTCAGAGAACATTTTTGCAACATCCATCCTTTTTCTTCTCTCCTGTCTTCTTTCCTTTCCTGGAAATTAAGTTGATTAGATCCTATTGTTGTCCTTCCTGCAGTGTAATCACTGCCTCTCTTCACAAAAACCTCTCATGCTGCAACTGCACTATCATGTCCTGCCCTATTTCCAGCCTCCTGTAGACTCAACAAACCCACTTCCCCCACTTCTTCCCAGAGATTGTTTTCCAAACCTCTTATCCCTGCAGATGTTCTCCCGTGCCCGTGCTCCTGCCTGGACCAGGTTTACTGTTCCCTGCCTGGTTTCAGTGGTGGTTTCTTGCTTCTCTCTGGCCACGTGCTGGTGCCACCCGGCCTGGGCACCCCCCTCCCCATTCCCAGTGGCTTCCCGTGGTGGGGCTGGCCAGGATTCCTGCTGGGGCTGAGCAGGGCTGCTGTGTGAGTGCAGGGGGGGAACCTCAGAACCAGGTGCTGGGAGCAGGATGCCAGGCCCCCAGGCCCTGTCGAGCACAGGAACCAGCATGTGCAGTTCACTCCTCGCACCTCCCAGCCCTGCCAGGAAACCAGTGTCCTTGCCTTGTGGGGTTTGTCTTGGATTCCCAGGTTCAGGAAAGTCACCAGCTCTCTCCTCAGGTGCTCTTGGATCATAAAATCACAGAATGGTTTGGGTCTGAAGGGACCTTAAAGATCATCCAGTTCCAACCCCCTGCCATGGGCAGGAATACTTCCCACTAGCCCAGGTTGCTCAGAGCCCCATCCAACCTGGCCTTGGATACTGCCAGGGATGGGGCAGCCACAGCTTCTCTGGGCAACTTGTGCCAGGGCCTCCCCACCCTCTCAGGGAAGAATTTCTTCCTAAGATCCAATCTAAACCTCCTCTCTGTCAGTTTAAATCCATTACCCTTTGTCCTGTCACTCCAGGCCCTCGGAAATAGCCTCTCTCCATCTTTCATCTATGACCCCTCTAATATTGAATGGCCACATAAGGTCTCCCTGGAGAGTTCTCTTCTTCAGGCTGAACAACCCCAACTCTCTCAGCCTTTCCTCATAGGAGAAGACAATTTCTGATTCATTTCTGGTAATCTGTTTTGGAGATTCTCTTAGGAGGCAGAGGTCCCCATCTTCTAAGGGATGTGAGCATTTCAGGGTCTAGAGAGGAAGGGCTACCAAAAAAACAGGTGTAGGTCCTGTCCTTCATTTTAGGAGCACTGGCTTCCAGCCTCAGTTGGAGTGAACCAGCCCCACATTTGGCTCTTGACAGTCCTTGTATCAGCTGTTTCAGTGGACAGCAGTGGAAGTCCTGGTCACATGCAGTGTTACAGAATCAAATCCTTACAGTCTAAAGACCCCAAACAGTATATAGAGAGCTCATTATTACCAATATTCCAATTAATACTTTATTATAAAATTGATACATTCTGCAGTTGTTTATTTTACTTTCTTCCCAACACCCCTTTTCCCGTAAATCATCCTTTTGTCCTTCCCATGTTCCCAACAGATTCAGTGACCCCAAACCAAGTATTTTGACCTTCTGCCTGGACAAGATATTACATAAACTGCCAAACAACATGGATAAGGGCAGTCTCTCCCTGCTGATCCTCCCATGGGGGTGCCAGTGAGAGCTCTCTGCTGTACCTGGCCACTGATCCCTGCCTATAGGAGCCTGCTCATCTCTGATTCCTCTAAGAGCTTGTTAAATTTGATTGCAATGAGCCAGTTGATTACTCTGTGACAAATGGGGGGCTGACAGTGGGATAAAAAAGCCTAATTTCCTCAAGCAACTAGAGAAAAAAAAAACCTTTATGATCCTGTCAAAAGTAGATCATGAAATTAATCCCCAAATCTTAAAATACATATTTTTTTTTAAAATCAAATAGAGTATCTAAACTGTCTTCTGATTTCGAAACTTCTGGGGAGAAGTGGACACTCTTAGGTGGTGAATCATCCAACCTGTTTTAGTGTCGACCTTAGGAGTAGGTGAATCATGCTCTAGAAATGCTTCTTCAATATTTGAATAAGGGGATCTTCTTATTTTGTTCGATGGCTTATTCTCAGTTTGTTATTACTTAAAATATTTTAAAATTATTTTTGGTTTAATACAGAGTTAATCTTCACTCAAGATGAGGATGGGCTGATGATACATCTTTCTCTGAGAGCTGTGGTTTCAAAAATTCAGCAGTTTCACTCCTGTGATTTTGCAGTTTGTCTTCTGGAAGGGATGTGTGGAATAGAAACAATGAAGAAGTAAGACCAAAGAAGACAGAAGCCCAGAGGCAAAAAAGGTGAGCAAGTCAGAATCTGAAACAACACAGTCAGGAAACACAGATGATGTGGTTTCTGTAAAAAGCTTGTTTGTTCAGTTAGAGGGAAAGGGAATTTGTGTATGCATGGCTGCAGTTTTACTTGCTGTATGTAAAAAAAAGGCAGACTAATTTATTGGATACACTATCCAATATCACATTGTTATATTAGATACTATAGGATATCAGGATATACTGTTACAGATTTTATATATGTGTGTATGTGTGTCTGTGTTTGTACTGTTGTAGACTCCAAACCTGCGTGCAGAGGAGCTTGACAGAGAAGAGGCTGTGCATGGACAGTGGTAAGGGGTGGTCTAAACAATTTTTTTCTTCCATCCAACAATCCAGCTTTTAAAAGTTGCCTATTTAACCCTTCAGTATAGCCGAGAAACACTTGCAGATGGCAGCTGGCTCCAGGGATGATCCCCTAATGTAAGGATCTCTGTCTACAAAAGTTGAGGATGATTTTTTTCAGTTGTTTGAGTTTTCCCTGGAGACCCTTTCTGTACCAGGGCAGCACGTGCAGCTGCTCTGTTTTGAAACAAGTATGCAAGAGTGCTGTGCCTTTGCTCCTGCAATATGTGCCAGGAGTTTGGTGTTGCTTTCTCTGTCTTCCTGCTTTTTCTTGCTTCTTGCTGATTCCATCAGCGTAGGATCATGGAAGGAGCAATGTGGGAAGTGGTTTAACTTGGCAGGACATAGACCTGAGCAATAATTCATGTCCCTGTGTGGTTGTCTCCCAGCCCTAGGCCAGGTTTAGAGGTTCTTCATCACAGAAATTTTATTCTCTCTGTTCTATTTGCTTTTCCCTCCCATTGAGCCTTTGTTAAGAGCAACTATTGAGCTGCATTCAGTGTCCTTTTTTATATGTGTTCTTATGAAAGCTGTATTTTAAACCCTATGTTGTATAAAATGTGTCTACAGACTTGACTTATGAAAAGGGTGATAGACTAAGGCATAAAACTAATTTAATTGGGCAGAAGACAGAACTTCATTTAAAACAAATGAACACACTGTTATTACCCAAGTAAGCAGCACCCAAGCTATTCATGGAATGGCATTTGCCTTTAATAAATATTTTCCACAATACATGCAAGTTATTCATGGAATGGAATTCATTTTTAATAAAAGTTTATGTAATGCTGACCACTTGGGACTCCTAGGAATTAAAGATTTAATAAGAACATGGTCTGTCATCTTATTTTTCTTGATTTTTTACCTCAGAGCTATAAAAGTGGTTGTAATGTGAGGGTTTTTTCCGTTCCAGACCCCTTGAACATTTCCATTACATGTAGGCCCTACTAATAAGTCTTTGTTTTTCTTTGTGACCTCTCATTGATCCCTCAGTACTTGTTTGAATGCCCTCCCAAAAAAATCAGCAGCTTGTAGGTTGAAAGTTTGGGGTATATTTGTGATGACTTCTATTATGGGGGGGTGGGGCGCTATTTTAAAACACAATATAATTGTGGGTGCTTTCATTATTGCAGGTACTGATGACAAATCCCCTTTGGTCCCTTTGGCTGTTCAGCCATTAATCTTTGGGAAAAGTGAGTGGCAGGAGCCTTTGCTGGAAGTGGCTGTGGGGCACAGCAAGCCTTGGCCAGGAGGAGCAGAAGATATTTTGCCGACTGAGTCATGGTATTAAATGTGCTTTTTACAGTGAAATTCATTGTAAGAGTGAAGCAGGTCACTGGTATTTAATCTGAACCAGAGTTGTGCAACTTCAAGTGACTCTGCAGGAGATGGGTTCCCGTGATAGGTTCCTCATCCAGGGCTGTGAAGCTCTTCCAGGCAAAACATGTCCTTGTGGTTACGCCTTTTCTTTCATTTCTTCTTGCTTACGTAGAAAACCTGTATGTGTGACAATTTGAAAGGCTTTTAAAATTTCTTAAATAAAATTATTCATTGACAAGTAAGTGCCTCAATGGAAATACACGTATTTTGTTTTAATACATAATATGTAATTAGAAAACCATGTAATAATCTATTCTTTGAAAGAGAAAGGAGAATTCTGAACTAAGTTTCATGGTGGCTGATTTTGCAGTAGTATTGTGTGCAATATTTTTGGTTTACACTGCAGGGCAGGGGTGAGAACTCTTTCTGGTTTTAATTTTGTGTCTTAATGATACAGATAATTCACAGTAGTTTCTTTTGTATTTTTCTCAGTTGGCTGTGCCTAGTGCAGTCAAACCATGAAATATGTATATTACTGTGGGATGAGACACTTACAGCATGAAATGGATCATCAGTATTTAAACTCTGACCTCTAAGTTTGATAAAAAAACTTCTTAGGTCAGGTGTTTAGGTGTTAATAACAATAACAATAACAATAATAATAATAATAATAATAATAACAATAATAATAATAAAGACACAAAGCTGAACTTTCATTTCACTCCTTCTACTATCAGCTTTACAATGGATTTAAAATATTTTTTCTAAAGTGTTTCTTGCTTTCAGAAAAAGGCTATATGCAGATATTTGCAAAGGAAAATGTGAGATTTACAGCTGAAATGGAAGTTTATATGCAAAGGCATTTTTTTCCCTGTTTTACTTATGTATTAGTTGGTTTAGGTAGCACTGCTTTATCTAAATCTTGTACAATATTTATTAGTGAATATTAACTACTCAACAGTCCTAGGAGTGGAAGTAGTGGGAGAGGAATGGAGCCTCGGTTCTTCAGCTCAGAATATAATACTATAAAGAGTTCACATTGGATCCCATTTAAATTAAACAACTTATTTTCCTACAGAACTTCTAGCCAGTTTTCTTCCCTTTCTATTTAATTTTTCAGGGTTGATTTTGGAGGTTTTTTTAACTGCTTGTCATTCCTGGATGCAATTCTGAGATTAAAAAAAGCCAGTATTTGCACAGCTTTTTGATTTCTTGGGACAAACCCTGAATATAGAAGGGGTGGCTTTGTCCACAGTTTCAGCTGCTGCAGTCATCATCGTCATAAAGGCAGGGAAACAGACCCAAGTGCACCATGGAAGGTAAGATGGTTTGTGGTTGGACTTGATGACCTTAAAGGTCTTTTCCACCCTAACAGATTCTGTGATCTATGGCTGGGTGGCTTTGTTTTCATTCTTGGTTTGGTTTTTCATTGCGCCCTTCCAGTCCCTGAAGGGAGCCTGCAAGAAGGATGGAGAGAGTGTATTTGAAAGGGGCTGGAGTGACAGGACAAGGGAGAATGGCTTCAAACTGACAGAGAGCAGGTTTAGATTGGGTATCAGGATGAAATTCTTCCCTGTGAGGGAGGTGAGGCCCTGGCACAGGTTGCCCAGAGAAGCTGTGGCTGCCCCATCCCTGGAAGTGTTCAAGGTCAGGTTGGATGGGCCTCAGAGCAACCTGGGCTAGTGGAAGGTGTCCCTGCCCATGGCAGGGGGTTGGAACTGGATGATCTTTAATGTCCCTTCCAACCCAAACCATTTTATGATTCCCCGTGAGAGCTTAGGTCCACAACACTCATGAAAAGTAAGAGAATGACTGTACATAGTCTTTAGAAGCCACAAAATACCTGTATGAGTCAAAAAACCCTGCCCAAGGAAGGGAAAACTCTTCACTCACAAGTAATTTCTAAATGACTTTACACAAATGTGGGAAGTCACGCATTTGTCCTTGGCAATCTCCAAGAAAAGTCCCGTGTCTCTGCAGTTTCTCTTAGGCTGAGAAAATAGGTGCTGCAGCTGATGGGAGAGTCTCTGCTAGAAGATGACAGGCTGTTGGAAAAGACAGTGAGCAGAACACTGCACTGCATGGCAAGGAACAAGGCTGGCAGCCACATATTTCTGGCATGAGCCAATTTTCTCTTTTCTTGGAAGAGCAGATACAGCCTTCGGCCAGTGAGGTATGTTTTAGGTGTGACTCCCAGTCACCATTCTGTTTAAATGGACTTAAAATTAAGATTTTTCAAATTTTCAGATTTTCTTTTAAATTGATAGATAAATCAAGGGTTAAAACAAAACAGGACTTTTATTAAAGACTCGGTGCATTGTCTGGGAGAACCTGCAGGACTCACCCTGCCTGCCCTCTCCTGCTGGTAAACAAACCAATGGATCCTCCTCTGTGGCTTTAACAGCACCGAAATGTTTCCAGCCCTCCACAGAGGGGAATGAATACGCTCAATTTCTTTCCTCGGGCCTGAAAGTACTTCTGGGCTGGTTTACCTTTGTCAGTCAGCTTGGCTTCTTGGGGACCATTTTGCCCTCTTTCTTTTCATTATGTGTGGCAGGGGCTGCGGCTCCATGTTAAAAATTCTGCAGTTTAAGAGATTCTCTTTTCTCGTTTCATCCCTTTTCTCACACACCCCTCCCACGTGCCACAGCTGAATGCCCTCCCCATTACAGGCACTCAATGGCACGTTTAACTGCCCTGTTCTCAGTAGTTCTCTGTTGAAAAGGGGACAAAGGATGGATGTTAATGTGCTTTTGCCTGGCAGTCAGGAGTGGTTGGGGTTTGGTAAGCACTGGCCTGCTATCAGAGCGATTACACCATAGAGTTCACCTTCAAAAACACCACCATTTGAAACAGAGATGCCTCATGTTTTCCCTCTTAAACCTATTTTATGCCTCCTAAATCCATAATAAATGACCTAAAGAACAGGCAGTTGCCTTGGATGCCTTTCATACTGGAGCCTGCAGTCAGTCCAGCCCTCAAACAGTTGCCAGTTTTCTGGCTTGTCTTTGCTTTGGTTTCCAGTGACTGATCTCTTATCAAGACATTTCCCTGTTGGTTCTGCCCAGCCAGACCTCACAGCAGCGAGTCCCTGGGGAAAGAGTAGCATTCTTGCACTCTCAGCTACTCCTGTGCTTGGTGCCAGACCACTCTCTCAAGGCTGCATTTCTAAAGGGATAACATGCCAATATTCCTCATAATCTTCTCATGATCTTCCCTTCCACTCCACCATGGTGAGACCCCCCTGCAATGCTGCCTCCAGCTGTGGGGGCCCAGCACAGCAAGGACATGGAGCTGTTGGAGTGAGTCCAGAGAAGGGACACCAAGGTGATCAGGGGGATGGAGCAGCTCTGCTGTGAGGAAAGGTTGAGAGAGTTGGGATTGTTCAGCCTGGAGAAGAGAAGCTTTGGGGTGACCTAATTGTGGCCTTCCAGGACCTGAAGGGAGCCCACAAGAAAGATGGAAAGAGACTATTTCCAAGGGCCTGGAGTGACAGGACAAGGGGGAATGGCTTCAAACTGACAGAGAACAGGTTTAGATTGGATATTGGGAAGAAATTCTTCCCTGTGAGGGAGGTGAGGCCCTGGCACAGGTTGCCCAGAGCAGCTGTTGACGTCCCATCCCTGGAAGTGTCCAAGGCCAGGTTGGATGGAGCTCTGAGCAACCTGGGCTAGTGGAAGGTGTCCCTGCCCATGGCAGGGGGTTGGAACTGGATGATCTTTAATGTCCCTTCCAACCCAGACCATTCTATGATTCTATAAATCTTTTCTGTACTTCTGCCTTTGGATGGAGCAAATTCTTCATCTAATAATTGTCCCCATCATTCCTTGACTACAGCAGCACTTGCTTGGGCACCCTATGGAATGAGTGTGTCATACACTTCAGTAAGTGATTTTAATTGACCAAACAGATTGGCAGCTTCTGAATAAATCTGTAGATTGTGAATTATACTTTCCATCTTTAAATTATGCATTAGAATTACTACCTGTCTTTTGTTAGTGATCAGTATTTAGCATGTGTCTCAGGCACAATATTTCACCATTATATAATGTGTCAGCAGAGGGTGACTAACTGGAATTTAAGTTCTTTTTTTTTTTTTTTATGTGTATCATTAAGTAGCACAGAAGTAGCATCTTCCAGTCATTTCAGTTTATGCTTTGGATTGAGGTGTACCTGCATTCTGAAATCTCTGCTGCCTGCTCTTTATCTGGGGCAGGAGGCTGCAAGGGGCACACATCCAGACACAGAACCTTCCTGCTCATAATAAAGCCCCCACTTCTGGGTGCTGGAGGAGGCACCAGCTGGTTTTAACCTGCTACTCTGAACACAAAGAGAAGATACTTTTCCCACAGAGGGCAAAGACAAATTCAGGGTAGGAGTCTCTGAGGGCACAGGAGGAAATTACTCCTGACTCCCCATCCCCTCCCTTGTGCTGCCTGTGGAACACACCACTGGGGACGAACAAGAGAAAGTAGGAGGGAGCATCCCAGCAGCAAAAGGCTCAAAAGGGAAGAAGACAATGAAAAGCAAAGTCTATCCGTGTTAAATCAAACCATTTGTGCCAAGAAAACTTTCCTGCCAGAGCAGCAGCCCATGAGACAAAGCCAAGCTGCTACAACTTGGTTTTGACTTTTCTTGGTTTACCCAACCTGCAAGTGTATACTAGAGGGATGGAAGGAGCAGGAAGAGAGGCTGAAGCAGTCAGGGCTACCCTGAATCCCAGGGTACAAACATGACCACACCACTGTTTAGCAGAGCAGAGAAGGTGCCCCTTGGTTCTTCTGCCACAATTCTTAGCATTTCAAAGCAAGCCGTGTGTTGCTTTAAAAGGCCAGCACATCATCTCCAGAGCATTTTCTAAGCACATTTTGCACACTTCTGGCTGCTCCTGGCTGTTGTCCTGGCAAACTTTGATCTCTGCAGGACTTGACCTTTAAGTGTACAGGCTGGCAAAGCTGCAACAGGTAGGCAAGCTGAGAGAAACCCTTGCTGCTTTACCTGCCAGCAGACTTGTTCAGGCTCCCTGCGTCCGGCTTCCCCTGATTCCTGCAGAAAGGTGCAGCTAAACCAGACACAACAGCATTTCCTTTCTTGTGAAGTTTCCTAGGCCTTGTTTCTTGCAGAAGTAGTAGGAGAGGTGGCTGCAGAGAAGTTTAAACAACAGCTGCCAGGCATTTAAAGCAATCCCTCATGATTGTGCTTTCCCATTTGGTACCAGTGATGATTAAACTCATCTAAGCCTCTCCTCCACTTCCCTCCATTTCCTCCTGTCACACTGACACAGCTGTTGGTGTGTCTGCAGTGGACTGGATCAGGAACTGACCCAGCTAAAAACAGCCAAGGGTAGACTGGAGAACTGTTACTCTTCAGCCACTGAAACTTCCCAATCTGCCTCAGGCTGGAGTTGCACCCACAGCAGGCAGAGCACAGGGGGTATGTGAGCACTGGGACACTCATGCTGCTTCTGAAAGAAAAGCAGGTGGAACCAAAGCTTCAGTGGGATGAGCACAGCAGTACACTCCTCAAAGGAACTTAAGAGATGGGCACTGATTCCACCTGTGTGACATACGCTTGGAAAAGATTCAAAAGCTGGATCTCCTCTGGAAATATGTGCAAAAAAAGGTAATTTCTGCTTAATGCCCTTGTTCTACTTTCTCTTAACTTGCTGCTGCTCCCCTCAGTCTGCTGTTTGATGACGTGGTGGCAACACAACCCGCCCCAGACTGCAGTTTTCCCACTCTTGTGCCAACCCTGCTGTTTGTGGAGCTGTGCCGAGCATTGGATCAGGGAACAAATCCAACTTAAAAATAACCCAGTGGGTGGCTGGGGATGGTGGGAGCTTTACCCATCCCATGTAATCTGCTGTCACAAGTCAGTAAGGGCTGTTTGCAACTGCTGGATGTCATGAAAGCCCAGCCTCAGAGGTACCTGTTCAAGACAGGGAATGGGAACTTTTTAGCCTTGGGACCCTTGGGAATGAGGAGGAAGGAATCCTTTGCCCATGTTCATGAGGGACAAGAGAGCAAACCTCACTGTGCACAGATGCCAGCACAAAACATCTTCACACGAGCTTTACTTAGCAGATCTTCTTCACCTGATGCTTTTGGAACAAAAGTTAACAGCAGTGTGCTCTGTTCAGCTGGATTCTCTGGATTCTCTGGATTAGGGAGAAAGCTACCATGATTTTCAAGTGCTGGCAGAGTACTGCAGATATGGGGGCTGTGCTAGCACCAAGAAAGGGAATAGAAGATCCTTCTTCACAGACATGAATCCAATAGCTCTGTGGTACAGAGTGAAGTAACAATTTGTGGATGTATTCCAGAAGAATTCCTTTTCTTCTCTGCTCTACAGAAGCACTGCCAGGGCTGTGATGCACCAGCACTGACCTACATGATCACAGCAGCAGTGACATCATTTTCACCCACTCACAGGCATGGAGGGAAGCATCTGTATTATTCATTCTCTCTTGCATTCCAAGCCATGTCTGGGTTTCTTCTGGCATCTCTCTTCAGTTCATGGTTCATGCCTCCTGGGCTGACTATTTTTAAATACCAGTCATTTCCTTTTTCTCCCCCTCCTACTTCTGACTTGGCACTTCACTGCTTCCCTCCCTAGGAATGCCCCTGCTGGGAGATGGTTGGCTTGAGCACTGATGGCAAAGAAGGTGAAGCATCAAGAGACTCAGAGCCTGAGGAATTTCAGGATCTTCTCGGGTTAAACTCACTGAGAAAGGAATTCACTTTTTCTCCACATGCATCAGTGGCTTGGTACACAGTGAGGTGGAAGGTGCAGGTGAAACCCACAGTCACATTAACATGAGCAGCTACATCCCATGTTTGCCAAATGAAAGCAAGGGCCTGAAGCTCAGGCAGGATGTGGCTGCCCTAAGGCAAACCCTGAATGCTTTCACACCAACCCTTGTGCTCCGAACAGGCCTGACCATGCCAGGTAATTCCTTAGATTTAAGGGTCCAGAACAAACACCATCGTGTTTTTCCATCTTCTTTCACTTCTCTAAGAATATGAGGACTTGTGTTCAGTGATTTTAATTCTCTATCTAGACACAGAGGGAATTGTTCTGTTCTACCCCCTGCCCCCTGCATTCCCATTTCTGCTTCCCTTCTTGTAATAATTGTTAAAATTGTTTTCAATAAAGCATCTTGTGGTTCCTTTTTGACCCTAGGTTCACATAAAGGTTTGATCATCTGTCCAATGAACTGGGAAGATGCCTGCAATCTCTCTAATGCACACTACATGTAAACTCTGTTTTTCCTGTTTCGCTTGGTATTTCTGCCTGCCTGAAGGTGGAGAGAAATCAAAGGTCAACTGTTAAAGAAATCAGGCAAGAAAAGAAAACAAAGAGGCATCTTCTTAAGCACAACAGCCACGTGCAGAGCTGTGGGAAGAAACTTCTCAGTCCCTGTACTAGGAAAGATCTGCTAAGGCTGGGAAAAGGAAAGTCCAAGGACATAACATAGGCCTGTCCAAAGCTCTGCCATCTGTAAAGGCAGAGTTCTGCATCCTTTGAGGTGATTTGGGGTAAGCAAGGTGAGGCTGCTCTTTTGTGAGGGGAAACTCTGACAGAACAGGGAGCGACACAGAGAAGCCTCCTCTGTGGTTCTGTGCTTAAAGATGGGAGGGCACAAACACCTGAACTAGGGCCAGGCAGAGCTCAGCAGGCTGTGGGGAAGGTCAGCTTGAGGGAAAGACACAGCAGGCAATGCCCAAAGCAGCACATGACCAGCAGCAGAGCAATTGCAAGAGCTCTGGAAAGCAAAACAAAGTAAGTCCAACTAAGTCCACCACAGGGTTTGCTGTGGTGGCAGAGTTATTTTGAACAGCCTGTCCCTATGGCTGTTTGGACAAGTCCCTTGGAAACAAGGAAACACATGAGTTTGCACATCTTTGCATCCATGAGGATGTTTGGACCTGGTATGTCCTGCTTTAATCAACAGATACTTTCATCAGGGTTGGCATGGAAAGGGTAAAGGCCCTGCAGAGCCTGGGACACAAAAGTGTAAGCAGCAAAGCAAAGTACTCCAGCAATGCCTCTTTTAGCCTCCCTTTGCTCTGTTTCCTGAAATTTCCTGTATTTCCTTTTTTTTTTTTTCAGAGATGGAGGCTCCTCCTGTTGTGTCTCTGGCTAGTTAGACCAGTGTTGTTGGGGTAAAGGGAAAGCACAGCCAGAAAAATGAGTCTTCAGTGCATGCAGGGACACTTTTGTTTGTTTGATGTATCTCAAAAAATGTGTTAGAGCTAACACGTAAAATACTTATTAAAATTTATTAAACACAGAAAAAACACACCTCTTTTCCAAGATCAAAAGAAATCTGTTTTCCCAGCCACAAATAATGAAGCAAAGAAGAATTCGAGAGTAAAAGCAGCCGTATTTCAGTGATCACTGTTCCATGTATATTTTTCAGCAGGGAAAACTGGAAAACTGGATCCCATATAACTCAGGTGGAAGAACTGGGAAAATAATCTCCTCAGAACAGCTGCAGCTCTGCTAGAACCAGGTTCAGGTACCACTAGGATGGTTTGTCACTGCAGAGTAAAAAAGACAAACCACTTTCTCTCATAAAGGAATGGTGAGCAAGGAGTGCCCTCCTCTGGCTTTTCAGATTCTTGCAGAAATGTTAGAAAATAAAGACTAATTCTAAGAATATCCCTCAAACTCCGGATTCTTGGGACAAGAAGTTGATGCCCAGGAGGTCACTCTAGGGAGACAGAGAGAAAGGAAAGGAGGGGAAGGAAGGGAAGGGAAAGACAAAAGGGAGGGAAGGAAAGGAGGGAGGGAAACAGATGAGATAACAAAGAACACCAAGGTGACAGATTTTATTTCAGAGACGTCATTCATCCATTTGTCTACCTTAGGTATTTCCGAAGTGCTACAGTCCCACTGCAGTTTTTAAACACACCAGGAATTTACAGTATTCTACACAGCTCCCACAGCTGGTGGGAGCATCTGGGCACCAGCTGGTGACCACAAGTGTGGGATGAGGTGTGCTAGGGATGGTCTGCTGGAATTACAGCAGCTAATTTGCATTTTCCAGTAGCTTCCCACTATGACCTTGGGGGAGCAGAGGGCTGACAGAGAAGCCAGCAAGCTGGCTGCTGTGAGAGGGAGCCTTCTGGTTCTTGCCTTTTTGCACATTCCCAGTACCTTCTGAATTTGGCTCATCAGTGCCCGCAAAGTGATTAAATCCCTGGAAGAAGAGGAACATACCCTGTAGCTTCTGCAGCAGCAAAAGAAGAGTTGGTACCCAGATTCTCCTCTCAAGCTACATGAGCACAAGCAGTAAAGGGCAGCCAGGCCAGGGGAAATGAATTATTTCAGCCAAGTGACACTGAACAGGGAAAACCAACAATGGATGTGGAAAGGAACTCTAGTAATGTGCTTACACTGGTGAGCAGTCCAATCCTAGCTGCTAGTGAACAGCTGGGAACCCTAAGGCCACTGTGATTTGGCATAGTTTAGAATAAGTTAATAAAGACCTCAGAAATAAATGCACGTCAACCCTTTTAATTTATAGAGCACTGCTAAGTACACACAGCACTTCACAAAGCATGTAGGAAGGAAAATAAACGCTCTGAGAGCTGTTGTGAAGGGGCAGACACCCAGAGGTGTGACAAAACATCTGCACCTTGGCCATGTGGCAGGTGGCATCTGATTCCAGTACCAGGGAAAGAGGAGGATGCGGCCTTGGGACACAGAACTACCCACTGCAACCTCTGCACTCTTTCTGTCCATGCCTAGGGTGCGCTGGGAGGAGGTGACTGAAAAGGGCAACGTGGGCCAAAGGCATTACTTTGTCCATCTGTACCTGGTGTAGTGACACCCTTGTCCACCCCCTTCTACCTCAGGCACATTTTGGACAGGCCTGGACCAGGATGACCTTGGATGACACCCAGAGCACACCTAGGGATGCTGCCTACCACGTGTGCCCCTGCTGGTGGGAGAGTAGGTAGTAGTGGCGAGTGAAGCTCTTGTCACAGTGGGAGCACTGGAACGGTTTCTCCCCACTGTGGGTCCAACGATGACGGATGAGGGTGGAGTTGTCACCGAAGCCGGTCCCACACTCGGCACACTTGTAGGGCTTCTCCCCAGTGTGGGTGCGATGGTGCTGGACAAGGTGCAAGCCCTGGCTGAAACCCTTCCCGTAGTCCGGGCACAGGTAGGGCTTCTCCCCGGTGTGGACACGCCGGTGGATGAGCAGCTTGGAGCTCTCCCTGAAGCACTTGCTGCAGTCGTCACACCTGTAGGGCTTCTCTCCGGTGTGGAGCCGCTGGCGGGCGGTGAGGTTGGAGCTGTCGCCGAAGCCCTTCCCGCACTGGGGGCACCTCTGGGGCTTCTCTCCGGAGTGGGAGCTGGCGTGGCGGAGCAGCCCCGAGCTCTGGTAGAAGTTCCTGCCGCACTTGGCACAGACGTGAGGCCTCTCGCCGGTGTGGCTGCGCTGGTGCTGGACCAGCTGCGCGCTCTGCCTGAAGCTCCTCCCGCAGTGCCGGCACGGGTACGGCCGGTGCTGGATGAGGTGGGAGCGGCGGCCGAAGCTCCTGCCGCAGTCGGGACACACATGCGGCCTCTCCCCGCTGTGGATGCGCTGGTGGCGGGTCAGGTCGGAGCTGCGGCCGAAGCACTCGAAGCAGATGTAGGGCTTCTTCCCCAGAGCACCCGATGCTGCACCACAGCATCCCTGCGCCTCTGGAAACCGCGGCGAGAAGCCTTCTCCATCCCGGTGTCTGGGAGAAGGGACACGTCCCCGTCACAGCCCGGAGGAGAAGCTGCCCTCTTGAAAAAGTCCCCACAGGGCTGGGCTGCCTCCAGCCCATCCCGCTGGAGATCCCCCTCACTGCCACTCATGCTCCCATCACCTGCCGGGACACAAGGATGCTCCAGACACACCGACGTGTTCAGTCAAGGTCCGCTCCCGCTCCTCTCCACGGCCCCGCCAAGTGCTGCGTCCTCCCACCCGGCCCATCCCAGCTCCAGGGCACCGGAGGCGGCGTCAGGACCGGCTCCATCCTCCCCCAGTGTCACCCACACGCTCCCGAGGGGCCGGGTCGAGCCGGGCGGGGCAGGAGGAGACGGGGCGGGAATGCTGCGGATCGGCGGCGCACGCCCGGCCGGCCCTCCCGACCCGCCCCCTCCATCGGGAATCCCGCCCCCTCCATCGGGAAACCCTCTACGCAGCCCGGCCCCGGCCCGGCGGGACCGCACAGCCCGGGAAAGCTGGGCCGGGCCCGGTTGGGACCCAGCTGGGCCGGGCTGGGCTAAGCCCGACCGGGGGGCTCCGGGAGCAGGCAGTGGGAGGTGGCCCCGCGCGGTCCCGCCCCGCCGGTGCTTCCAGCGGCTCCCGGTGTAACCCTTCCGACCCCGGCCCCCCGGCCCGGCCCCGCCCGGGGCGCTGTCACAGAGATACGGTCATGGAATCACGGAATCAGTCAGGTTGGAAAAGACCTCTGAGATCAGCGAGTGCAGCCTGTAACCGGTCACCACCTTGTCAGCCAGTGACTCCACCACCTCCCAGAGCAGCCCCTTCCAATGCCTGACCCCCCTTTCTGTGAAGAAATTCTTCCTGATGTCCAACCTGAACCTCCCCTCGTGCAGCTTGAAGCCGTTTCCTCTCGTCCTGTCTGTGGCTGCCTGGGAGAAGTGCCCGACCCCCACCTGGCTACAACCTCCTTTTAGGTAGTTTTAGAGGGTGATAAGGTCCCTCCCCAGCCTCCTCTCCAGGCTAAACACCCCCAGCTCTCTGACCAGCTCCTCCTCAGACCTGTGCTCCAGACCCTTCCCCAGCTCTGTTCCCTTCTCTGGACACTTCCAGCCCCTCAATTTCCTTCCAGCAGTGAGGGGCCCAGAATTGGATATGGGATTTGAGGTGTGGCCTCACCAGTGCCCAGTACAGGGGGACCAATCCCTGCCCTGGTCCTGCTGCCACAGTATTGCTGATCCAAGCCAGGTGCCATTGGCTTCTTGCCCCCCTGGGCACACCTGGGCTCATGTCCAGCTGCTGTCACCAGCACCCCCAGGGCCTTTCCCACTGGGCACTTTCCAGACCCTCTGCCCCAGCCTGGAGCTGCAGGGGGTTGTTATGGCTGAAGTGCAGGACCCAACACTTGGCCTTGTTGAACTTCATACCACTGGCCTCAGCCCATCAATCCAGCCTGTCCAGATCCCTCTGTCCCTACTGCCCCAGGGTGTGGGCCCTGCCCTGTGCCATGCCCCATTCAGGACTGGGAAGGAACAAGGAGAGGCTGGAGCAGGTGGCTGACCAGGTGCCATTCCAACACTGGTCACATAGTAGTGGAAGGTGTCACTGTCTCTGGCAGGACTAGATGATCTTTGAAGGTCCCCTCCAACCCAAACCATTCTGCAATCCCCAAACTTCAACACCTGACATGTTCCCAAACTGCTCTATAAATGAGGAATGGTGGCTGTTTTGATGAAACTCAGAGCACATGGCAAAAAAAAAAAAAAATTAAAAATTTGGACTTACCAAAAGGTAAGAAAGAAACATAAACTTTCATGAGACTTTCATACAGCTGAGTCACATCATTTGAGAGTACTGAGTCAACCAAGAGAATGGGACACACCTATTTTTAGCTTGGGATACAAAGGTTTGCTGAACCTGAACTGGCACTTGGCCTGAATATCCATTAAAAATTTACTATAATTTTTAAATAATCAAAGTTGAATGCTTATGTTTTTCACAGTTATTCAAAACCGAAGAAACAAAAGTCTTTTTTGTGCTTTGGGGTCCCTGAACAAACTTAAAACTTTACTGTCTGACCTGATATGGTGGGAAAACAGTTCTGTTGTCCCCACCATCCATGCAGAATTGTCTTCTGATTTATTCCCAGCCCTTTTTAAATGGCTCTGTCAGAATTTTTACCCAAATGCTGCTTCGTTGAGGTTAGGTGTTGACCTTGGAGAATTAGCCACTGCAGGAGAGAAATTAAGTTCTGAAAATTAGGAAGATGTGTCCCACAAGATGGAAAAACAAGAGGAAGGACCAGTGAACTCCATACCCACAGCATTCTCGGTATAGTCAGCTGGAAGAGGAGAAAGCCTTTGCTGAAGTCCTTCACAGGGGCTGTGAGAAAGCTCAGCTTAAACTCTTCAAAAATCAATCTTAAGGAGCAACTGGTAAATGGGGAAAATGTGGTAGCAATTGTGTTCAGCTTGTTCTCTGCCATCTGGAGACCTGGGAAATAATCACAGGTAGGGAAGATGGAACCTAGGATAAAATTGTCAGTAAGGCAGCTGTAAGGAGTACAGAGATAGAAATATTAGGTTAATATTTACATGCGAATGCAAAAGAAGATGCTGATCCTAGGACAGGACAACCTTGACCTCACAGAGGGTGGAGGCACAAAGGGAATGCATATGAAAAACAGAAAAGGACCTGTAGCTCTTTGGGAATGTGTTATTTCTGTTGCTCAGAATACATACTTCCACGGACTGGCACAGCTGAAGGAAATGGAAATGAATCCAGTCACTCCCTGGGTAAGGAAAAGCTGGGAAGATGGCCAGGGACACATCGCTAAATCTTTGAAATATAATACTCACAGAGGTGAGCGTCATCAGGATAACAGCAATAAAAGGCTAGGGGATGGCTTGTTGTGAATAATTTACAGTAGTTTAATTAACACCAAAATAATTCATAAGAATTTTAATCATAGTCTAAATCACCAAGTGAGCAAATTTGAATTAAGTAAGCAATGTTAATCATATTTTGTAGGCATACCTTTAAAGGGCTTTCCTCTCTGAAGGAGAGATTGATTCTCATTGTGTGCTGAAGATTCAGAAAGCTTAAAATAAGAATAATCTTTCCATGAAATAACCCTTTTTTTTTTTTGTTAGCAAGGATACACTACATATACACACAAGGAGTTCTGTAAATTAACATGAGTTTAATTATTTATTTAACCCACATAAATTTGCAGTGTCATGACTTTGTAAACTGTTGAATCGCACCCATAGCTCCTGCAGCCGCCCAGGGAACCCAGTGGCTTGGGAGAGGCACTGCTGGGTGGTAGTTCCTGAAACTCCATGTGGAAGAATGACCACCATGTCCAAGGGCCTCTCATTCCTTTCTGAGCTCTCGAGCTTCAGGTCCTGTCACTGCAGCAGTGGCTGCTGCATGTTCTCTCTCTGTTGCCACAAGGCAGGTCTTCCTCTTTGCTGTCCTTCCTTTCTTACACATGGAGACATGGAGCTCCTGGAGCGGGTCCAGCAGAGGCTGCAGAGATGATTCAGGGACTGGAGCATCTCCCTGAGGAGGAAAGGCTGAGGGAGCTGGGGCTGTTCAGCCTGGAGAAGGGACCTCATCCATGTGTGTCAGTGTGTGCAGGGAGGGGGCAGAGGATGGACCAGGCTCTGCTCGGGGGTGCCCAGCAATGGGACAAGAGGCCACGGGCAGGAACTGATGCCCAGGAAGTTCCACCTGAGGAAGAACTTTGCTGTGCAGTGATTGAGCACTGAACAGATTGCCCAGAGAGGGTGTGGAGTCTCCCTCCCTGGAGATATTCCAGAACCATCTGGACACAATCCTGTGCCATGTGCTCCAGGATGACCCTGCTGGAGCAGGGAGGTGGGACCAGATGACCCACTGTGGTCTCTTCCAGCCTGACCCGCCCTGTGATTCCACTTGCCAAGCTGCACCCAGCAGGCACGAAAGCCCGTGGAGACAATCCAGCACTTCTGCAGAACACTGTCCGTCCCCAACAGGGACACGGAGCTCCGTATTTGCTCCGTGCGGGTGAACCCAGGGAGGACCGTGGACAGAGCCGCGGGGATGGAACCACGAAGTCACGGGAGGGCACCACGCAGGGCAGCCAAGGAAAAGCTCCCGCCGTATTCCCAGGCGGTGTCGGTGCCGACGGGCGATCCCGAGGAGCGCCCGGTGCTCCCGTTCCCCGCGGGCCGGGGGGGACCCACAGGCGGACCCGGGGGACCCGTTCCCCGCGGGCGGGAGCGCTGGGATTGCCGGGAAGAGCCGCCGGCACTGGGCACAACCAGCAGCAGGCCCTGCGAGGGCCAAGGCCCTGGAACAGCCCCGGTGGGAGGGCAGGGATGAGCCGGCACCGCCGGGAGCGGGTCCCGGAGCCCCCTGGGATGGGGAGGGGGCGGAGCGGCCCCGGCGGGAAGGAGCCGCTCCCGGCGGATAAAGGGTGCGGGGCGGTGTGGAGACTGAGAGGTGGGTGGGAGTTCGTGTTGGTTGGTGTTTCCCAGGGACATTGAAGGTGGGAAAAGGTGCTTTTTATCGCACTGGTCTCTGGATTAAGTTTGCAGCTCACCAAACTCCAGGTCTTTCCCGAGAGCTCCCTTCCCTCTCTGCCCAGAGGTGTTCATTTCCCATGTTCTGGTTTGCCCCTTTGAGGCTGGGCACTGCCAAAATGTGTTGAAACGCTGTCTGCCCCCTCCCTCTTCTCTCATCAGCCTGGAAAAGGTTTCACACTCCGCGTCTCCTCTCCTCTTCCAGATGGAGCCAACAATGGAGTCCATCTTTTCTATTTTCCAGAGCCCTGAAAGCAATGATTCTGCAGGATATCCAGGTGAGATGTAAACTTTTGCTCGTTGAATCCTAGAGGAAGGCGTGGGGCTCCACCACGTGGTGCCAGAGACATTGCATTCCTTCTTCCCAGCTGGCTGCTCTGCCCTGGAATGCTGGGATGGGATGCTGTGCCAGGCTGTGGCAAAGCTGCCAGTGGTATTCCTTGTTTCTTCCTCCTGGGGGTTTCTAGCGCCCCTTTTAAAACAAGGCAAGACAGTTCATTTGGAGTGAAGGGAAGCATCACACATCTCTTTTCCAGGCTTTTCCATGAGTGAGGAGAGTCTGAGGGAGTTGCATGGCCTCATCCAGAGTGCATGGCTCCCCAGCACTGGTTTTGGATGGGAATGGAGGGTTGTTTGGTTCCCATTTCACTGTTGGAGACCTAGGGTCTCTGCAGGTCTCTTAGGGAATAACCAGCCTCGTGGTTGTAGTGTAAGGAATGACTGGTCCTGACAGGGAGAGTCTTCTTCGTTCCTCTGGGAGAAAGCTGCCTCTTGGGTGTAATTCCTTAATGTAAGGGATAGGACTCCCTCTCTCAGTAGGTTGGTTTGTTTGTTTTATGGCTAGTATTTACATCTTAGGAGTTGTGGCCATGTAAATAGGGAGCATTTTGCCCCTTCAAGGCCGCATTAGTTAAGAATTTTATTCCTTGGTGTCGTAGAGGTAGGACTGAAACTGCACTGCAGAGTTTTATCTTCAATGTAGAAACCCTGGTTTGTTTTTGTTGGTTTTTTTTTTTTAGTGGAGTAACAAACCTTCTGTGTTAAATGTTTGAGTAATATTTTAAATGCCAGATCAGAGTGGGAATTGCTACGTTTTCTATTTGAATTAATTGTAAACATCTGAAGATGTTAGCAAAAATCAAGCTTGGCTAAGTTGCATCAGGTGATCCTTATAATTCAGTTAATGGTGAACTGATGTAAATGTAAGATCTAGTCAGTAGAGTAAGATAACTAGAAGTCACTGTAGAGTGTGTGATCATTCCCACTCATTTGTGAAATAAATGGGTTGGATTCTTTAGGAAAGAAAGGCTCTGTTTGAATGTTTCTGGTGAGCTTCTTTGGAATGTAGTTTATTTAGCTTGTCATTGCAAGGAAAGTAGGTGTGCTCTAGTAGAGATGAAAACAGATAGTAAGTTAATTGGGAATTAGTTAATTTTTTTATCAATAAAGAGTCCTCTGACTTCTGATGCATGAATGTACAGTAACTTCATAGTAATTACAACTGTTCTTGTGCTAATTAGGGCAAAACCCTGATGTGCCAACCTGTAAAGAGCTGATTTAATTTTTTTCAGTAAGTAGGAACTAACACAAGTGAGAAACAACCTAAAGCTCCCTGTTGGTTTTGCCTACTGAAGTTCAGTGGACTCTTTGGTGCTGAATGATCCCCACCTAAATGCCCACCTTTAAAACAGTGTCCATACTAATTTAGCAGGCTGGAAAGCTTTTGAGCAAAGTCTGCGGAACAAATAGCTAAAAGTAGATATTTGTGATAGGTGAGATGTTTCAGCATATTCCTTTTGGAGTTCCCTGAGGGGCAGAACAACAAGGACATGGGGAGGGGAAAGGAGGGAAAGGGTAGGTTTCTTACCTCTGTCTTCTTCCCTTTGCCGTCTTCCCACCTCTCTTTTTCTTCTTGTGTTCAAACTTTCCCTTTCTCTTTGGGAAAGGGTAGTCCTAGGCCAAGATGAAGCCAGGCCTAAGAAATTCAGTTATTTCACAAGGAGCAGCTTATCTGCCCTAGGGAAAGAGGAGTGTTGAATTGTTCTCTTCCTCCATCAGAGGGCTTTGTTTTGAGGGACACTGAGGAAGAGGAAGGCATCCCTGAAGACCTTCAGCAAAAGGAACTGCCACAGGTACCTGCAGCCCACAGCCCAGAGAGGGGGGCAGCCTGTAATGAGCCCCCTCCCCAAAAAAGTGACTCCATGAAACTCGTCCTCAGCACTGATAACCAGAAACTGTCCTCAGAAGAGAATCCTTCCTTCAAGTGTCCAGAATGTGGGAAGGGCTTCAAGGGGCACAACAGACTCCTGAACCATCTGCAAATCCACAGTAGAGACAAAAGGTTTGTGTGTGCAGAATGTGGGAAGAGCTTTAGCAGGAAGGCCAACCTGGTGGTTCACCACAGAGTCCATACAGGAGAAAGGCCGTACAAGTGCAAGGAATGTGAGAAAGCCTTCAGCTGTGCCTCCAACCTTGTTACTCACCACAAGACCCATCTGAAAAAGAAAGCCTTCTCTTGCACCGTGTGCAGAAAAAGCTTCAGTGGCAACAAAGGTCTCCTGCAGCATCAGAGAGTCCATACGGGTGAGAAGCCCTACAGGCGTCCCAAGGGTGGGAACAACTTCTCTGTGAGCCCAAACTCCATCAAACATCAACATTTGAGAGAGGGTCCCAGTGCCCACACAGCAGGTAACTGAACTGAGGGCTGTCGTGTTGCCTTTTATTTCAAGTGGTAAGGAATCCCAGGGGATATATCAGATATTCTGGTCTCCACTTATGCCTTATGCACTTCTCCCTCCTTGCTGTGGATGGGAGGGTTGGGATTGGTTTTGTTGGCTCTGGTGGTGGTACTTTTTTCCCCCCTTCTGTCAATTGGAGAAGTGCCTTGAAAATGCCGAAGTTGAAATTTAGGTTTTGCCAGGGGGAGCTGCCTGGGCCCTTGGACTCTCAAAACCCTCAGGTCCCACTACTTCCCACTCCACAGTGTTGCCTGGTGTCTCATCCAAGATCTTCAGAAGTGCTTAGCCAACAAAATGCTAAGATTAGGGATGTGGAAGGGATTTGGACTGTGAAACAGGACCTTAATCTCTAGCAGCTAATTTTTGTTATCTGTGGATGTTAAATGAGTAGGTTTTTTTGTCTGCAGTGGGAAGTCTCTGCTGGCTGTCCCTCCAGAATGTTCCTGGCACAGATGAGAGCATTGTCTCAAGTAGGGGATTTTCTGGACTTTGCAGAATTTCATGTTCTTGTAATGACCAGAAACTCTGGGATAAAAACTAACATTGTGGTTTTTTTCCTGTTGTTGTACTTTTCTGTGGGCAGTCCCTTTATACTTTGTCAAAAATGTTTGAAGTTTTCATCTTGGATCTTGTCTAGAGACCCCTGGAATTGTTCTGGGTGTTAGGATCTTGACCACCAGGTTATGAAACTCAGGGAAATGAAGACATGAGGCCACATGAGAAGCAGGTGTTTTGTTTGTGAGGCTTTTCTCTTGTTTCCTTTTTGCATTTGTTTTTGGTTTTTTGTTTGTCTTTCTTTGGGGGTTTTTGTTTGTTTTCTTTTTGTTTGTTTTTTTTGGTTTATTTTTATTATTTGCTTTTGTTTGTCTTATGGAAAAAAATTTTGAGCAGAAGAGCTGAAATAATGATGACACTATACTGAATACTAATGAAGTTTATAGTGAAATGGCAAAAATCCTAAGGTAGAGTTTGAGGCCTCTCACTCCATAGATACAGAGAGTTAGCCTAGTAACTTTTAGTAATGAGCCATAAAGGTGAAACCTTACACTCTCAATGCTTTTTTTCCATGATGGCTTTTAACAGATTTTTAGATGTAAGACTTTATAGTATGTAAGAAAAAAAATCTCATTTTTGCCCTGGCAGTTGGACAGTAATTAGTATCAGATCAGTCTAACACTATATCTGCTTCTAAAGAAAGTGTGCAGACACAATCTTACTAAATCTCAACTGTCCTGTTCCTTGACAGATCCCTTGCTCCAGCTTTGCCTCCTCCTCTCCCTGCATCCCCCCCCCAAAAAAAAAAAAAAGGTATGGGGGAATCAAGAGCATCTTTATTGTGATAAAATCCAAGTCTGTAATGTTTCAGGGGACTGTGTCTGCATAATCTTTGGTCTGGTTTGGCTTAGTTTGGACCAACATGTGACTTGAATGAAGCTTTAAGTTTCAGATGTGGGTCAGAGGAGGGGTTGTTACTGAGCTGCCATGGTTAAAATGCTGACCTGGCAACTCTTGACTTCCACTGTCTCCCTTTTAGATGCAAACCAACCTGAATTTACATCTCTGCATCAGAAAGAAGAGCAAAGATGTAGTGCAGAGAGAGATCACTCCAAGCTTGTTTTTGAAGAATGTAAGTATAAAGAGGTTTCTAAATGGCCATGGCAGTGTATATTGACATAGCAAGCATTAACATTCTCTTCTCTTTGTACAGTGAAGAAAGTGAGGGAAAATATGGATATGCTTCTTCTAAATCAGCAAAGTCAGCTGCAGGTCCTGAAGGAAATTCAGAAACAACTGAATATTCTCATCCCCGGCAATGCCCTGGTGAATTCCAACGTTTACAGCTTGGGAGTTCTGCTGGGACAGCAGGCGGCTGCAGCAGCTGCTGTTTCTTGCCCCCTTCTCAATCCCAGCAGTCTCCTTTGTGAAAATGCCACTGCCTTATCCCCTTCATCTGCCCGTGGAATTCTGCCTACCACTCAGCTCCCAAGCTCTCAGGATCTTGCAGCTTCCAGAACTTGCTCAGTGTTGTGCTGTGAACGAGTCCAGTGCAAACACTCATGACTGTTCTGAGCCCTTTTGTCACTGGAACATGTGATCTCTGTGGTGTTGGAATTGTTATACCTGTGCAGGTGCTGATTGTGCACTCAGACTTGCTCCAGATGCTGCAGTTGATCAAATCCTGCCCATTCATCCATTGTAGCCTGCAGAGGTTTTGGCCAGTGATGCCTTTTGTCAGGGCAGCTCCCGAGATTGTTATCACTGGGGTGCAGTGAAGTGCAGCATCCTTTTACAGGGTGATGCATAAAACTTAAGCATATTTTTTGTGTCTTTAGCCTGTACTTGGGCAATTGTACCTCTCCTAATGAGCTGAAACTAATGATAAAGTCCTAAGGGGTTTTTGAAGCATCTCCTACTACGTCTGATTTATGTAGAGTTGAAAGCAACATGCTGATGTAAAGATGTTCAACAGTTTGCCAAAGCTTTCTTCCTTCAGGAGGTCTTGAAATTAGGTGACCTTGAAGTAGCAGACTCTTAGCCCAGCATCACTGCTAGAACTACAAATAAAACCTTTTTTTTTTTTTTTTTTTTTAAATACAGACAACTCCTCCCACCTCCCCAAAAAACCAAACCAAAGAAATTTCCCCAAAATACCACCTTTCAGGTCTACCTTTGTTACTAAGAGTTCATGAGGAAAAGCCAAATTGGTTTTTAGGGCACTTGTTCTTTGTGCAAGGGTGAACTCAGTTGAGTTTGGTTTTAGATACTCTGCTATATCCTGTTTGGATTATTACATGTTCTGGACTGTTATGTATTGGTGCATTGGGGGCAGGACTGGAGTAAATAATTACTGGTTGAGGAGGAACACTAAGAGGAACAGTCAGGAGCACCATCTTGTGAAATCTGCAGAGGAAATAATCTTATTTTCTTTTCCATTTCTGCAGGACTCAGACATTGGGCCTGTCAGGGTTGGAAAGTGCAGTTTTAAGACGTTAGTTCATTCTGCCTCGGTTTCTGTCAGTAACTCAGGGTTGTGGCAGTGTCAGAGCCTTTGAGCCTCTAAAATGTAATGACTTACCTTTTAACAGCTGCTGGGATAAAGAAACTTTGGGCCTTGCACCTGTGTGAAACAGTCTTTCTCTTGAACTGATGCTGTGTTGTAGGTTGTTGGTTTTGTGGTTTGTTGTTTGGATTTTTATGTTCCCTTGTTAAAAGGATGCACCGTTAGTAATTAATAAAATGTTTCAGCTTTTAAGAATGCAAACCACTTTTTTTCTTAATAAGTCATCTTCTTATTGACAGAAGTCTGTGGGACCAGGTATGACATTATCTATCTGTGTGATTGCAGCTCTGGGGTACTGTTGTACTGTTCATACTTTCTTGGATGTTTAATGTAATTTTGCTTAGGAGCTGAATCCCCTCTTCAAATCAATGGTTAAAGTTTGTATTTTAGTTGTTTTTAAGACATTCATTATTAAAGTGTTGCAATTCTGTTAGAAATGAACCCCTGGTCAGCTTTTGTCCTTTGTAAATGAGCACCAGTGCTTAGACTTTGACACCTGAACAGGAGGTCGGTTACTCTAAGTCTGCACCTGCTGTGATTCCTTCTGCTTTTCTTCTTCCATCTTCCCCTTTCCCTCCATCAAGGCATGTCCTTCCATTTCTGTCTTTGGAAATTCCAAAGAAGAAAACATAGCAGAAGTGGAAGACTTCACAACATAGACTGTGTGGGAGGACTCTTTTACTTGAGGGCTTAGGTAGGGTTTTTTTCCTGTTGGGAGGGAGTTTGAGTATGATATTTCAGTTCACAGCTTTTGTATTGGGGTTCCCTAATGTGGTGTTTGAGTCTCAAATGAACTGAAGGATCAAGTCCCAAAATACCTCTGGGGACTGGAGGAAGTGCTGCTACAGTGGAGCACAAGGAACCATCATATTTGCTATTTTTGGGTTACCTCTCCTGTGTAAGTTTGAGTTGATGCTGGAGTCTTTCCCCTGCTTTCCTCCCAAGCACTTAGGTGGTTCTGAAAAATGCTGCTAAAAAGCTCCTATTTCTACTTGGGGTGGGGCTTGGGGGTTCCTTTCTCATCTTGGAAGGGACATAGACTGCTTCTTCCTTGCAGTGCTCTGGCACTGATGTAAAAGTTGATAAAATATTAATTGCTTTCAGTAATAGCCACTCCTTGGTGCTGCTATAAACTAAGGTTATTGTTTTGACTGACTTCTGGTTTTCAGGGTACATTCCTTTACCTGTCAGGATTAGGTTTGATTTGTGGAACAGCTGCACTCCATGATCCTTGTGGGTCCCGTCCAACTCAGGATATTCTGTGATTCCATGATGTGACTTGTTTTATGGCAGTCTCAGGTGCTGCTCATTGTTTAAGGCTTTCCAGGTCCCATTCTGCAGTTGCTAATTCTCTGTGGTTTGGAGGATCAAGGTATTCCATTCATGGTAACAGGTAGTGTTTTCCAGTAAAACAGGATTATTTTCCCTGGACTTTATCATAATCTATGGTATAGATATTAATGAGCTTGTTGCATTAGATGCTGTTGGTTGCAGCATCCTAATACAGATTTCTAGAGCAGCTCAAACAAATCACATTCTAAAAAGGTCTGTAGGGAAAAAGGGAAACCTAGATTAACTGGCTTCAACACGTTGGAAGTTGGTGAAAGGGTTAATATTCCCAGTATCTAAATGAATCTGGCCTGTAGGTGTTGAAGTGATGTCATACAAAAATTAATAAAGAAATGAATGATTTTCTTGGCTTGGCAGAATTTGAGCTCTGTGACATCGTAGCTTGTAAGACCACACGTAGGTAATAGAGGTGCAAAAAAGATCTTGAGTTTTCTCATTCATCCATCAAGTTCACTGAAGAAACCTGTGGCTCTTCATGCAAATATAGTATATAAGTAATAAAAGAGCCTGTCAGTACAGTGGGATAGAAAGCTTTGCTATGGCATTTTATGATTTTAAATTCTCAAGTTTGGGAAATTAATAATGTTCATTTATATAAAATCCTTTCAAGACCATATCTGAAATTAGGATAGTAAGTCCATATTAGGTATCTGTGCCAGTATTTTTGATTTGAAAGACATAATTTTCACTAACTTAAGTAGGAGCCCTGTGTTTCAATTTACCAGGACTATTCCAAGTTCTAACTAGCCCTGCATTGCTTGCAACCTTCCCACCTTAAGGTCAGCTGCAATTTTAAAGACCATACTGTGTCCCATCACTCAAATCCTTAATTAATATGTTGAATTCTCTCATCTGGGGTAACATAATATAATTTCCCAGGTCAGCATTGAATTGCAAATAAGTATTGTGATTTTCTGGCAGGTTTTGCGTTAATTTTATCATATTCATCCCTCAGCTTATTTGTGAGAATAATCTTGTGAGGTAATCTCAAAGCCTTTTGAAGCACAGACTGTATGCCATCTTCAGCTTCTCTGTTTTTAACAGTGCCTCTCACTTTAAGAGAAAATTTGACATGACGTAATTTGGCTTTGGAAATCTATACTGTGTATTATTCTTTTCCCTTTTAAGTGCTGTATGACTGCTAAGTATTGTTCTTGTATGGAAATCAGGCTCACTAAAAGTAGTTCCCAGGCTCTTCCTTGTCCTGTCGTATTTCCTCTATCTTTTAAAATCATGTCCATCTTTCCTGAGTTCTCCATGATATCTACCAACCTACCTCAGCTTGCTCGGGCCCACAGGTGACATTAAAAAATCTAACCTTTGTGTTACATTGTGTTAATTATGTAATTTCTGCCGATCTTTCTAGCAAAGACAGAGATTTTGTTTCTTTTCCTGTTGGTTTACCCCATCTCACTGAACAGAGCGTCAGCTCTTCCTAATCTTTTTCTTCCAATCAGTAATATTATGGAATGCTTTTGGATTTTTCTGTGTTCCAGTTATATTACCTTTTGTTGCTTGGCTGTGCTTTCTCTTTTTTTAATTTTAAATACATTTTTTTTTATGTAATCTGACTTGTCACCTCCTGTGTGGTTCCTGTTCATGATTTCAGACCAGTAGGGAAATCTGTGGCTTGTCAAGTTTATTCTCTTCAAGTTTTTTTTTGCTTTCTTTAGTTTGGGATGGTGCATACCTAAGCAGTTTCTCAAATGACATGAAGTGCACATCTTCCCACTACCTGTTCTCCAAGGATTTACTTGCCTTGGGATCTTATTGCTGGTTCTCTGAGACTGCAAATATCTAATTTCTGGAAATACAGTCCGTCCTTTATTGGTGCAGGCACATTTCCAAGTATTACCCAAAAGCTCTGTAGCAGTTATAATGTGGGCTTGAGAGAGACAAATCCTACAATCTTGTGGCAACTGGTTTCATATGCCCTGGAAAGTGACCATAAAACCCCCAAATCCGGGTAATTTTATGGTACAACACTTAAAGGTGTCATACAGCTGTCTAGCAAATACAGCCTCTAGTAGCCAACTTCTGAGACTTCACATGAACACAGAAAATCTCTAGTGGTTAGAAAGATGCAAATGAAATAACGTGCATTGGATTCTTTCTTTAGATATATTTGCCTTTAAAACATTTACTGAAAATATTCCTTGTGTTACTTCTCTGTATGAAAATACTGGTGTGTGCTACACCTGCTTTATTTTCCTATATCCTTCTTTGTGTTTATGTTACCGTGCAGCCAAGTATTCAAATGGCAGCATATTTAAATATATTCCTCAGGTGTTTACACCACGTAATTCTGTTTGGAGTCTTTCCACAGAGCTTTTATAACAATGTGTGCAAAATACTTTCCTGGTAACTGTTTTATAGGGACATTTTCAAAAATAATACACAGTCTTTTCAGTGGCAGTTTTTCCTTCTCCAGATGTCATTTTCAGTTTGTTTTTACTATATGACCTGCAAGTATAAATAAAAAGAAAATGTTAGAAAATAAGGAAGAGAGATGGCAAAATAACCGTTTCTACTTAAATTCTTTTCCATTTTTCCTTGCATTTTAAAGGCACCAAAGCAAGTCAGCATAATCATCTCTGGTTACTTTTAGGGGAAAGTAGGCTGTTTATAGAATAATGCCAATACTAGCATTGTCTGGTATGCTCACAAATGTATGCAAAGCCTGTCTTAGGCAAAATATAACCAGAACTGTCAAATCTAACATTTTTAATACATATTGCCACAGATGGACAGAGTGAACACCAACTTACTAGTAATTTTGCTGCTTCTGCAGCTGCTGGGCACTGAGCTGTCAAACATGGGATGTTCTTCCTTGCTCTTTGGAAAATAGATCTGTCTCTTACCATCCCAGACTGGACAGACTCACTTCTCCTTCCCTTCCCTTCACCTTCCCACCTCACTTTTTTAGTCAAACACTTTTGAGTCCTTAAAGATGTCAAATGGTGTTTCTCCTTCTTTAAAAAGTGCTGACTTTTTGGGTTTGTTTTACACACAGTGACACAAAGCCTCTGACCTCTAAAAACAGCAGAGCTAATACTTCTGCAGCAGAAAAATGAATTCTTATTTTACTCAAAAAGAAAAGCTCTTAGGACTAGGGACTTTAGTGTGTAATCAAAGAATCACAGAATGGTTTGGGTTGGAATGGACCTTAAAGACCATCTCATTCCAACCCCCTGCCATGGGCAGGGACACCTCCCACTATCCCAGGTTGCTCAGAGCCCCATCCAACTGGGCCTTGAACACTTCCAGGGATGGGGCAGCCACAGCTTCTCTGGGCAACCTGTGCCAGGGCCTCACCCCCCTCACAGTAAATCACTGCTTCACAAGGCAGCATTATCTTTACATGAGGAATTACATCAAAATCAAACAAAATGTGAAGTATTTTTAGTACATTTCCATAATTCTACAAGCTAAGTAACTCATTAATTTTCCTAGTAATAAAACAAAATTTCATTTTTTTAAACCGGCTAAGCCTTTTAAATGGTGGTCACTGACCACTCTGTTGGCATTGTCCACATTTTTGTGGCAATGGCGATTTAGATTTTGTTCACAGAAAACATTTTTTAAAAGCTCCCTTTCCGCCCGCTGTGCACAGCTCTTCAAAAGAAGGAAAAGGGAAGAAGAAGGAAAAAAACCCTCCACAATCATCAAATCAGCCTCGTCACAGACCAGGTAAGTCATGCCAAATTTTAACATTCTGGAAGTCATAAATGACTCACATCAAGGACTTGATTCAGTTCACTCGAGAGGAGGACAGTGAGCAGCCTTTGCTTTGGTAGATGTGCATTTTATGTAGAAACATAATCCATTCACTGCTGGAGTCGGTGGGAATTCTGCCATTAAAGTGTAACTGCATTAAGTGTACATGGACTTCTGATTACTTAGCTGCAATCTGGAGAAAAACCAGCTTAAAAAACCCAATCTGACTGCATTTCACTGTTTGTGCTCTTCTTAAGAGTCCTTTCATTATAGTTTGGAAGAACATGTGAAAGATCATATGTTTGCTATTTATAGTAATCCTGTTTTCTGCTGAGCAAGAGAATGCCTTTGAATATCACTTGAAGAGGGCTCTTGCTTAATTCATTTGGTAAGAATGATATCCTCTATTCCCTATACTTCAGTATTTCTCTACATCACTAATATTCATCAGTCATTCTCTGTGTCAGCTGCTACCCCTTATCTGTGTTATCACAGGAAAAGACAGCATGGCATTTTCCTATTCTGTGACTTTCCTTGGCACTCATTCAGCCACGTCATCCATCTGCTGTGTAGAGGAGAGCACACTCTGAGTGCCAGTCATTCCTTGAACACCTCCAGGGATGGGGACTCCACCACCTCCCCGGGCAGCCCCTTCCAATGCCTGACCACCCTTTCAGTGAAGAAATTCTTCCTGATGTCCAACCTGAACCTCCCCTGGCACAGCTTGAGGCCATTTCCTCTCATCCTGTCACTTGTTACCTGGGAGAAGAGACCAACCCCACCTGGATACAACCTCCTTTCACGTCTCCCCTGAGCCTCTTTTCCTCCAGGCTCAACACCCCCAGCTCCCTGTTCTTTGTGTGGGTGTTTGATGGATCCACTCCTGATCTCTGTTTTCTTCTTATCTGTACGTGAATTTGTTCTTTTTGCTGTCATTTGCATGAAAGCACAGAGAATATAAAAGCACATTGGATATAAAAGAAAAGGTGGTTTTGGGACTGCAAATTAAACACATTTTTTGAAGTGATTTTTTTCTAGAAGAGGCACCATGGCTTGTTGCCATATATATTTATTTCTTTTCAAAGTACGATGACTAGACAAAAATATCATTATGCCAAAGCAGGTGGATTTTTTTTCTCAACACCATTAAATGGCTGGGTGCTGGAGGCAGAATTGGGATGAGTCCTAAACCATATATGATCCTCTTAAAGGCACAAGATCTGTTAAAATCCTAAAGGGGATGGACTAAATAAATATCTGCTGTTCTAATTTCTCCAGTAATCAAGAAGCTGAGAAAAACCATGATGTCCTGGTGTGTAGGAAGAGTCTTCTTTGTGAGGGACTTCTTACACTAATGATCATAACAAGCAAGTTGGGTTTCTTGACAGTTAAACTGTGCAGTCCACGTTCAGCATCCTGAACTTTGGGCTTCTCAGGCAACATTCTTAGTGCAGGGCCATGTTCACAATCTGGGCTGTTTTTCTTCCAGGTCTTTTCCGTGCCCTGAAGTGTTTGCCAGTGAATAAACTAGACTGACCCCTTTCTACTTCCCTGGGAAAGTCAGGAGTCATTCAGACAACTGGAACAGGGCAGAGTGTGGAAATGCTCCCACTGCCCTCCCTCATCTCCCATCCATCACAATAAGCATTTCTGGAGGAGGATAAGAAGATGCAGGTGTCCTGTCTCTGCTACACA
>NW_016690287.1:4591215-4756702 GCF_001604755.1 Lepidothrix coronata
AATGGCACAAGCTGGGGAAAGCAGCTGCTTAATTCAGGACAGCTTATCTAAGAGGTTTGATCTGACCAGCATTTACTGTCTGGTGGAGGAAACCAGGTACCAAGATCATCTTTGAGACAAAACCTGCAGCGAACTCCACATGAAACCCCTTTGCTAACCACTGGCAGCAGAAAATGACAGCAGCAGCCACTGTCTTGTGTATGTCAGAAGAGCCAGAAGAGATGGTTGTGGAGGGTTTACCCTCCACATGAGTTGCTGTGGGGGTTAAGTAGCCTCTGGAGCATGGATTCTTGAAGAGGAGACCTGGAAATTCATGCACTGCACTTCCTCTGCTTCCCTTCAAGTCTGGTGTCTTGGATGTCACTACAGGGTGGTTTGCAGATGTGCTGCAATTTAGACCTGGAGCTGCCAATCCGACATCCCTGCTCAGCCAGGGCCCATCTGGAAAATGCCAAAGCTCTCTAGAAAAATTTTGTAGTTACTGAAAAGAGTGAACAACTAGTAGCACAATCTCCTCAGTCTGTGGTGTCTGAAGCGCTGAACCACCGTGTTTGGAACACCTCCATGCCTCCTGCTTTTCTTCCTTGCTTTTCCTGTGAATCCCTGCTGGTGGCACAGTGGCACGGCCTTTCCTTGGGAGTGAAATCCTATCCCATCCTTCACTGAGATCTGATGGCAGAAGGTTGTGTACAGCGAGTTCATTCCTGAAATGACATTTACAGCGTCTTCCTTTGTGCTTAATTCAGTCTCTAAAATAAATAATGATGTTGGGTGGTCCCCAGGATTGCTGAACTCTGTCCTTTACTTCTGATGTGCTTCATCAGCCCAGCAGACGCGGGGCAGCAGCAGAGCAAGAGACCTCAGCATGTTCTGAGAAGAAGTAAAACATTGCAAATTTTCTGCCCAGGGGAGGATGATAAATTAGGTACATCCATTTACCCTATTTGCCACCATTCAATTTGTAATAATTCAGCTTTTTATTAGTGATTAGAGAATAAGGGGTGGGCCTTGCCCTGGAGCAGTGTTCTTCTGCAAGTGACCTCACATTCTTATTTACCTGCAGGTAACGAAGGACTGTGTTTTCCTTGCACCTTCACATCACTGGTATATGGGCAAGGATCAGTCCTGGATTCACCACCCACTGCTGTTTATTGTCATCTTAAAAGAATTTCTATGTTCAGGCTCATTCCCCCCCCCCCCAATTCTTTATAGCATTAAATTATTGCTTTATTTTTCTGCAATATTTTTATTACGTCATTCTTATTTTTCTAGGCAAAAATTAACATTTCTAAATTATACTGTTTAAAAAACTTAGTTCTTTGGAGTACTTTTTGTGGGGATTTATTAGTTTGCTCATTTGTTTTTCTTCTATAACTTACCTCTATGATTCTGAATTTGTGTCAGTGAATGTGTGGAATAAGTGTCCAGGTAAGGAACATCTGCTTCCCGTTTTGCTATGGCCAGGGCTTTAAGGATTGTTCCCTCTTGTTGCTCTGGAGGAGAAACTTTGGACTTCATGGATGAATCATCTAACCTGTTCTCTTTGCCAGGAGGAACAGGTAAATATTATTTATGTTGTAACAAAGTTAATTTTTTTTCTGTGTGAGGGAAGTGATTCTTTTATATATGAGATGAATTAAATGTAATTTTTACAGTACTAGGCACATGAATTAAATTAATGGAAAAATAATAGTGCAACTGTATATACATGGACACTTAAGGCAGGAAAAGCATCCATTATACACAAAATTCTTTATGTAAAAAAAGGATCCAAGGCACATGACTTTGATGTTATTTTTATAGTGGTGACTGAAGTAAGAGTGATCTTACAGTTTCCATAAGTTTTACCAGAGGAATATGGGGTTAGAAGGGTAATTTCTGCCAAGGAAATGTGATTTTTAATTTGGAATGCTGCAGGCTAAATGATATTATAGAAAGTAATTAACGTATAAAATTCTTGCAGTTGTGCCATATATAAAACCAAAAAAGGTTTAGGTTGCCAAAGTCGGTGTGCTGAAGGGAGTTCCAGTGTTACTTGGGGAAAAATGTGTAATTAATTGTCTGATGTTATAATGGCACACATGCAGACATAAAGTAATAAGAAAGAAATAAGATGATATATATGTTTAGTTTTGTAAAACTTTCAATGCTTCAGATCCTTATTTATCACATAACGTAGCACTTCCAAATAAAATGCCAAATGCTGTAACAGAACGAGCTGTAACAAACGACTTACCAGCAGATAATTCTTGTTTTGCATACCAAAACATATTTGCTATTTCCTGTTGGCTCATTGACTGATTTTGTACTGCTTTCTGGGGCTAAACAGTATCTTGCTTAGAAGAAATGCTAATAGAAGCTAGTTTGAAGGTAATACGTATTAGATCAAGTTAATTATTTTGCTTTCTTTCACGTTATTTTGAGTCAGAACTCATGCTAATGAAACCTAGGAAAAAATATTTTAAAAAAATATTCTTTCTAGAAATATTAATCTCACCTTAATGCTGAAGTTCTCATTTGAATAAATTAAACAAGGAAAAGCTGTACTAAATTTGGACAAAACATGTGGAGTTATTTCTGATAAAATGTTGTGTTTTACTAGTGGTATTGTACCTACTAAATGTTTGGCTGATAATTCTACAGTTCTTTTCATTTACCTGGTGTACCTGAACTTCTGCTATTTATTCTTTCATATGTGTTGCAGCATTAGGCTACCAACCTACAGCTAAGCGTGTTGTCACTTGGATACGTTTTACCCCTTTTTCTTTGTTAATTTGTTTGCCTGTATCCTTCTTCCCTTGATGTTAAACCACAAACTGGGTAAATCGACTTGGATCAAAGAGATTGAAGGAAAATAGAGAGTGACAATCCACTGCCTTATCAATAAGTGTCCTCCCAGAGCCTTTAGTCTTTGACAATTTGGAAGTCCTGCCTTGGGGTTCTGTTTTGCTGTGTCCATCTCCACCTCTGCCAGCAGAATTCCAGAGCAGTTAAGACTGCAGCCAGTGTTCCATCTGGGAAGTTCTGGGCTCCATGCACTATGGAACCAAGCACAGTGTGATATATTGATTTTCAGGCTCTCTGATGAGAAGGCATTTTGATCACTCAAACATTGTACTAACATATTACTTTATTTCAATAATGACACTGCTGAGGGAGGTACTGGATCACCATAAGACAAGCAACAACATAGAAGAAGGTGATAGATAGAGTAAAAGGACTACATCTAAAGTGTTTTTCTCTCTTTTATTTACCAAAATAATACAAACAGGAGACCAGAAATGCTTACAATATAAATGTAAACTACTGGAAATGCAGTATTTTGATTTGATGTGGGAGGGTTAGTTAACCCCTGGTTATGCATTATGAATTTATTTTAGAAAATGGGAAGCTTGTAATAAAACCTGAATGTTGGAAATAATTTTTGACAAAAGGATTTTTTCCTGCTAAAATTTGGCTTCTGAAGGATAAATTGTCAATTACTGAAATAAAAAATAATCCTCTAATGTTTGAGTCCTACTATGTTTTGTATGAGTTCCTTAACTCAAATGTACATATATTTTAGGAAACTGAAGGAAAAAAAAAGTACATTTTAGACATGATTCAAAACACATAGTTGGGAAAGGTTTTGACCTTATTTCTGATGCCACTAAAGCACATTTTTTGACTCTTACCTTCTATGGACATGGAACAACCTAGGTTTTTTCCCTGGGATGGCTATAAGTGACTGTATAGAGCTCCACAAACAGAGGACCCGTGCATGATGGGTACAGCAGTCTCTCCCTGAGGGGATGTTTCCTAGGGAAGTGAGTGCTGTGCTCCCTGTTCTCTGCATGAAGATTTGCCACATGCTTCCCGAGCAGATCTGCCAGGCGGGGATCACCAGGTGGAGCAGGGCGAGCAGAGCAGAGGTCTGGCACGGGCTGGGGCTGACTGGGAGGGAGAAGCCCTCCTGTGGGTTTTTAGGGGTCATTCTTGGGATCAGGTCCTTAAAAAGGTGGGAGAAATCCTCAGATGCTGTGTAGCTGTTGGTTGTGCACCTTCATTTTCTGTGCCTTCCTGTTCCTTCCTGTTTCTTCTCTCTGCTGGCTTTTCCCTCTGGTGACCTGAACCTGGCAGTCAGTGTATGTCCATCTGCACATCACTTTGTGTTGTGGCTGCAGATGGATCTGGTAGGGCTTCCTCAACCTCCCCCTTTCCTCAGAAGAAAAAAGTTTCCCCACCTCCTCTGGTACTGCTCACAGTGTCCTCTTCCACCACTGCACCTGCTCATCTCCAGCACCACCCACAGCTGGATCATGAGGCTCAGAGAGCCCCATGGTGGAGGGGCCAAAGCTGAATGTCACATCTCCTGGGTTCAGTGTGATCTCCACCCCATGACATGACTGTCCTGGTGTCACCCCAACCAGCAGCCAAGCCCCTCACAGCCGCTCCCTCACTCCCCCACCAGTGGGTTGGGGAGAGAATTGGAAGGTTTAAAGGTTTAAAGCCAGAAAACTCCTGGGTTGAGATAAAGGCAGTTTAATAGGGAAAGGAAAAGCCATGCACACAAGGAAAGCAAAACAAGGAGCTGATTCACTGCTTCCCATGGGCAGGCAGGTGTTCAGCCATCTCTGGGAGAGCAGAGCTCCATCACGCCTAACAGTGACATGGGAAGATGAACACCATCACTCCAAACTCCTCCCTTTCCTTCTTCTTACCCCCACTTTATATACACGGTGCCATATGGTCTGGAATATCCCTTTGGTCAGGTGGGGTCACCTGTCCCAGCTGTGTCTCCTTCCAACCTCCCATGCACCCCCAACTTCCTTGCCAGTGTGGCAGTACTAAAAGCATCCTGGCTCTGTGTAAGCCCTGCTCAGCAAAACCAAAAACATCTCTATATGATCACCCCTGTGTTCAGCACAAATCTAAAACACAGCCCCATAGTATCCACTGTGAAGGAAATGAACTGCACCCCAGCCAAAACCAGCACAGTGACTCAGACCACTCTCACAGTTCTCTGCTGCATCCCACTTTATTTCCCCAGAGACAGACCCAACTTCCCTTACCACTGTTTTTCTCTCTTGGTTTGACCTCCTTCTCCTTCCCATTGTGTGGTTAAAAGTTAGGAAGGCTGGGAGGGATCCATCACCAGAAGTGTGGAGGCTGCTTGCACCCACAAGTGGCTTTGGAGGGCACCATCCTCTCCTGTGGAAGAGCAAGGGTTTGTGTTGGCTGCCAGGAGCAGCTTCCCCATGATGGACGTGAGGGTAAGATGGGGAGGATGAGGGAAAAAAGGAGTGATGTGGGGAAGGGAGAGGATCTGGCATTCCCTGGGAGTTTAATTTATGATCCAAATGTTGAGTACGGTGTGTTCTTTTCAGTGCTGTAGATGACATCAGGCTGGCAGCAAGAGCCGAAACATCAGAGGGTATGATTAGCATTTGGAATGACCTTGATGAATTGGGAAGAATGCCCTGAAGACCTTGGAGATAATTCAGTACAGACGTGCTCAGGTTCAGTGCTGAGGCGGAAATAATGGACTGCACAGCCCCAGGAGGGGAGCCGAGGTAAGGAGACCTTGCAGTGGCTCACTGAGAGCGTGTGACCAAGCTGGAAAGTGAGTGTGGTGGAAGGAGGGGAAAAAAAAGCCAGGAAAGGTGATTAGAGTGTTTGGTGAGTCAGGATAACCTGAAGGTAACTGCTGTGCTTAGCTTTCATCTTATTTTCAACATACTGTCACAAGCTTTGCTATGAAGATCAGTGGAGTGGTAGATAAATGGGACACAAAATCCTTTTGCAGGTGGCGTTGCAGCATGGATCAGCTTGTATCACAAAACTCAGTTTCATCAGCGTTTGTTAATTCTCACAGTGTAAAAATATGACTGGATTTACAAAACACAAACAATTTTTTCCCTCACAGCAAAGGAACAGTTTTAAGCCTCTGATGTCTTTTTCCATGGCAATGTAATTAAAATTCTAAATCAAAAACCCAACAAATACAAAACCAATGCAAGATTAGAATGTATTTTTCAGGCAGAATACTGTGAATGTGTGGCTCAGGTGACCCAGAAGCAGATATTTGACCAACTTGTCGAACTAGATACAAATAGATGTAATTTTCTGTAGTGCTGCTGCTGCCTATCTGGTTACTTCTCCATGTGGATGTCTGCTAGGCCCTCAAGCTGGCTTGTGAGGTTTGTCTGAGGAGCTCCCCCTCAGAGGATGCAGCCACATCTGTGGAAAGTCACTCTTGCAATGTGATGAGTAGCTTTGAATGCTTTTGTACCCCTGAACTGTGGTATTTGGGACATGGCTGGCACCTTGGCTACTTCCCAGACCACAGTTCGCTGATGGGGAGTAGGGGCACAAATAAAACATGTTGCACATCCTGCACAGCTCCCTGGAGGTTCCTCATTCCTGCTGCTGAGGTGGGCAGCTGGCTTTCTAAGACTCTAGAAAGTCAAAGAGGGTGAGGGCTGGAGGGGCTCCAGGGGTAGAGCCAGGGGTCTGGAGGATGCCCCTTTTTCTGCTCCCTCTTAGTGGTACTGCAGGGTATAAAGGAATCTGGGCCTGAAGGAGAATCACGTTTTCTGTCTCCCTTTCCTTCCCTCAGTCAGCTTGGATGGAGTAACACATTCAAGTTCCCCAGCAGTTCTGGGAGGAGTTGTTCAGATGTGTTTGCGACACAATTATGCACAAAAGTACAAATTGTCTTGTCCTCTGGCTTGCTTATAAATTGAGTTGTCTTTCATTTGAAAGCATTATATTTGGGTTAGTGCTGTGCCAAGCCAAGACTAGGATGTCCTGCCAGGGGGTTGAGGGCTCTTTTAGCACTAGGTGATACAGCCAGAATCACACAGTGGGGTGGCCCTGTCTGCCACGGGGACTGTGCTTTCCTGATTAACCTGTGTGGGAGCAGAGCTCTGCTTACCCATCTGCCAGACTTGGGGTGGCTCATGTGAAGCATCAGCAGATAAATTGTGTGTGGAGGTGCTGTGGGTGGGTGGCTTCCCACACTAGTCATCACTGCAAACCCCAGACCTTCAAGGGTTTTGTTTAGGACACCTTCTCACAAGAGTCACAGATCTGGCTGGGGTCATAAACGGGCATGAAGTCAATTTGTGTTACTTGACTTTAATGATAAAAGGAACTGTGAGTCACAAGTATTATGACTGTGTATATCTGCCTTCTTTCACTAGAGCAGATGAAAAATTGGTTGATTTCTCTTTACTTTCTAATTTATCATATTTGGCCCAGCTTCAGTGTAATTGTTCTCCTGACCTGCAGAGTTTCAAATCCCTGACTTGAGCCTCACTTGAGCCTTACTAGTCTGTTCACTGCTGAATTTGCCCTTGCTAACTTAGTCTTTCTTAGTAGTTTCCTTTTTTTTTTTTTTTTTTTGCATATCCTGTGTGGCAGCCCTTTATTTATCAACAAGGTTTCCCCAGAGGTGTTAAGAGGCAGCAGACTTTTCTAGAGACCTCCACAGGCAACTGACATTTTTTCTTTCCCAGACCAATTGTCACATCAGCCTCTGCTGGGAGGGGAGTAACAAAATGTGCTAAAATGATCGATAATCATGGATTGTGAAGACAGGACTAACTCAATTTCCCCTTGAGCTCAGTGTTGCATAAACGTAGTTATTGTTGGATAAGTTACTGCTGTTCACACTTCCAAGTAGCCAGATTTTATCTATTACTCTACAATTACAAACTCTAGTTTTTACTGTCTATAATTGTAAATTTTTCTTTAGGTCTTCAAGTTCCAAGATGCCTCCACTTTTAAAAGCCTGAGGCAAAGAGGAAGGTACATTTAAATCCACCTTTCTTTCTCTACAAGATTGTGTCACACTATTGCTTTTGTCAAAATATAAGTGGCAGAGGCACTGGGGTACTTGCCTGTTCTTTTGGGGGCTTTTCAGTACAGCAAATACTGTCAGAAACAGTGATGAAGGACCTGCATATAATTAGCAAAACATTCGTCTTTCTGTGCCTCAAATCTTGCCTGTTTACTGATCTAAATACAGGTACAACCTCTTTCTACAAATATTTTTGCTATTTTTGCTGGCATTTTCACCAGCACTGGTTTCTCTAGTCAGTTTATACACACATTCAGTCCAATGAATTATATTTCACTCCTCAGCAGATGTGGCTTTTGCATCTGGGTCGGGTGAAGCTCACGTGGTTGGCAGTGTAGCCTGTGCTCTTTCCCTGGAGGAGCAAGTCACCTCTGAGATTGCAGTGCAGGGAGCTGCAGGAATTGTATCATCAGGGCACTTCTGGCAAGAGAAGTGGATGAATGTGTGCCCGTCTCAGCTCTGGGTGGGATATGGGTTAATTCATCTTCCTTTGCTGTGGTATCCCATTCCATAGGTGGACTGTGAGTTCTGGAGTCCACAAATCTAATTTATCACTGTGCCACAGCACAGTTCAGAGTCAAATAATCCTGATCCAGGCAGTTATGAAGTGGGACCTGTTGGATCAGTTCTTAAGGAACACCAGTAACTTCTGGTTGTCCTTAGCTGAGAGAGATGGGGAAAACTGAGGATCAGCTGGGATCCCTTCCCTTGAGACCTGGTGCTTATTCTATCGCCTAACCTGTGGTGGATCAACTAAAGATTGCTTGTCCTACATTACATCATTTTCCTCCTCCCTATTTTTGCTTCCCTTAAAAAATGAATAGTAATGCAATTTCCCTAGTTTATTTAATTGATTATTTAGCTTGATAATACTGTACAATCAGAATGTCAGAAGAAAAGGTTTAAAGTCTGCAGGTTGACCTTTAAGTCTGTTCTTCAGAAAGAATTTGAACTTTCTTGCTGATGGCTTTAATTCACTGATGCATCTTAATGGAAAATTGATTTTTTTTTCCTCCCTGAAGATCACATCTACATATAAAACCGGAAAATGGTATTTTAAGAAAAGATTTGCTAACAAAATGAAAATTATGTCTTTGATGTATGCCCTGGGTTTCAGGATTTGAAATAATTTTCATTAAGGAAAGGCTCATGGTAATGCTGTGTCTTTTCCTCTCATTAAAGCCTGCTATATTGCAAGGAAGTGAGAGATGATTACTAGACATTATCTGCTCCTGCTTTACAGAAAACCAGCATAATGAGGTGTGATCTCTATCCTTAATTTTTGAAACTAGTAGGGCTGAAAGGGCTTATCCTGTGTCTGTTCTCTAAAAACAACCAACAAACAAAAGCCCTCAACATCCTTCTCTTTTCTTATTGCACTAGGACACGTAGTGTAAATCTTACACAGGCTAGAGCAAGCCTGGCAAAATGCTGTTCTGATGGAAGAGCATCAGTACAAAGTCAATACCAAATGCCACAAAGGGTGCTGTGAACTTGGAAAAAAAGAATGAAAAAATATTTCTGTCTAATCTGGATAGCATGGGTCAGATTTTGTTTGCTATCCTCAGTTTTGTCAGGTAAGGCTGGAATGAGGTTGTGGTGGCTGTAGCAGTTGCAGGAAGCTCATGCAAAGGTTGAGACAGTCACTCCTTTTAGCTGGAGTCCTTTGGTGCAAACTGGGGCAGCTCCCCTCTTCTTTCTCTCCTTGTCCCTACTTTTATATCAGTTGTGGCTGCCCCATCCCTAGAAGTGTTGAAGGCCAGGTTGGATGGGGCTTGGAGCAACCTGGTCTAGTGGGAAGTGTCCCTGCCCATGGCAGAGGGTTGGAACTGGATGATCTTTAAGGTCCCTTCCAACCCAAACCATTCCATGATTTTATGATTCTGTAAACAGCTGTGGACGGTCAAGTGGCAATTGTGGAGACTGAGAAACACCAGGCTCAGGCCTCTTTCTTCTCTGCTCACAGTGAAGCTGTGACGAGCCAGTTTCCTGCTAATCTTGGCCCACAAACACCCCAGGGCCTCTCTGGACCCTCCTCCCTTCCCCCCTCATCTCTGATACAGAAGATGTTCTTACCATAGAGGAATCCCAATCAAAACATTCTGAGAGATGTGTGTGGGGTGGGGAAAGAACAGATTATGAGGAGAGAGGAAATTTGGGAGCTGCATGACTTCCAGAAGTAGGCAAAACCCATGAAGTTGGAGTAGCAGCAGTATTGTTGGGGTGATGTGTTGGCAGAGATGCCTTTGAGGAATTAATGGTGTAGATTTGGCCCTTGTGGTGGTGTGAGCGAAGTTCCCTCGCCTGCAGCAATGGAGTATAAACACATAGGTGTGTGTATGTATGTTTATATATACACACAGAGGCAAACACAGGTTGAAAAGAGGTTGCTATCTGTATTTTCCAGAATTCTTTGTGCTGTACGTTCCACAAGACCACTTCTGCCCCAGTGTTTAGGAGAAATTGGCCAACTGATGATGAGTAACAGGCTGCTTGCAGGATTGTTTACATGGCAGGAAGGACTTCCCCCCAGAATTAGTCATATTTGCTAAACACCACCTCAATCTTCAGGCTTTTTTTTTCAGAGTTGGTCCAGTTGTTCCTTGTTTTTATTTTATCAAGATCTTAGTTTTTCAATTAAACCAAAATTACTTTGGAGGAATTTAAAGGAAAATGTATTTGTGATTTGGTGAGATTAGTCAAAGATGAAAAACTTACTATAACAAATATGATTTCTGGAAAGCAGTTGGTAAAATGATTTCTGATTCTTGACAAAAACATATTTATCAGTAATACAAGATGAAAATATTTCATAGTTTGCTTTTTGATAAATAATTGTTTCAAAAAGTAACAAATTCATAAGTTTAAAAAAATTTTAATTTAAAAAAAAATTTATGATAATGAAATGCTTTTCCTCTTAAATAGTGCTAGACAGAAACTGAAAAATACTAGTCCATCCTCACCTGTTACCTCTTGTTCCCCGCTTGGATTGTAACAACAGACATTTTTGAAAGGCATTTGAACCTGCCCTCCAAAACTTTGTGTATGTATGTCTGTGTGCACTCATTATGTTCATCCATAGATCTGTAAATGCCAAAGATTTTGACCAACCAGACTTCCGAGCGATGTGCCTTTATCTTTGTCAGCAGATACACTGACAGTGCCTGAACTCAGGTGGCTTTGGACAGCCAGTGATTTTTAGCTATTGAACTTATCGACTGAAGATTTTATTTCAGCAACTTGGATTTATTTTTTCGTACCTGGAAAAGGCACAAACTGTTCTAACTGTAAAACAACCCAGCAAACAACTTTCTCATTAGTCTCATTAGTCAAGGTAATTTCATTATCTTACTGCGCCACTGCTTCTGAATGGCCTCGGAGGCATGGTCTGAAGTACCTGGAAGTGTTTGCCAGAGAGTCAGGATGTTCTAGGCAATCCTGAGAATTGCTAGAGTAAGAGTTTACCCAACAGCCTGAAGCATTATTGTGTACACTTCTTGGAAACACATATAAACCAGGGTTATTTCCCACCCCCCCACACACTTGCCTCTGCAAAAACTACAGTGGAGTCCTGATTTTTACAAGATTTATTTCCAAAGGCCTAGAGTGAAAGGACAAGGGGGAATGGCTTCCAACTGGCTTAGAGTAGGTTTAGACTGGATATTGGGAAGAAATTCTTCCCTGTGAGGGTGGGTGAGGCCCTGGCACAGGTTGCCCAGAGAAGCTGTGGCTGCCCCATCCCTGGAAGTGTTCAAGGCCAAGTTGGAAGGGGCTCTGAGCAACCTGGGATAGTGGAAGGTGTCCCTGCCCATGGCAGGGGGTTGGAATGAGATGATCTTTAAGGTCCCTTCCAACTCAGCCCATTCTATGAGTCTATGAAATAAAATCAGACCATATTTCTCTGGACTTAAAAAGCTCTTTACGCCAAAAGAGCATTATGTGTTAACACCAAGTGTAAATTAGAGTCCTTACCTTCTAAAACTAACAATTTGGGGTGTAGACTCGGGTACAAATGGTGTGTTGATCAAGGACGTTGGTTGGGTTACTCTCAGTTTGTCTTTGTTGCAGACCTGTCCTAATCACTCTCGCAGGACACTCATCAGGGATGGGCCTTTCCAGGTCACACCAGGTTAAAGTCTCGCTGTCACAGCTTTTAAAATCTGGGGTTTCCCCTCTCCTTGCTTGTGGTCCAGCTGCCTCTAGGTGGGGCTGCTGTTCTACCGACAGATGTGAACAAATGTGCTGCAGATGCAGCCTCTGCTCAACTGCAAAGACCTTCAGCAATTTAAGCAACGTGAAGTGACCATAGTTTTAAAATATTTTGTTTTATTAAATGTTTCAAATAACATAAACATCATATTAACAATTTTATGGCTGAGGTTCACATAATTTGTGATTTCATCATTTTATCTCATTTGAGAGCTCAAAAGATTACGGCTTAACATTAGAAACTTTGTAATTAAGATTTTTAACAGTAAGTTGTCTCATAGCTAACAAGAGAACAGAAATAGAAGATAGAACCGTAGAAACTTTGGACAGTGGGAGAGTACATATTTTACTGTAGACTGGGGTCTGCCAAGATTTTGTAAGAACAAGAAACCTGTTGTAAGTGGTTTTTTGCTAATCTGAAAAAAACAACTCATTTCATAGTTGGCTTTTAAGCAATAGAGAAAAGTGGGATATTTTATCTTTAATTATTCCCCAAATATGCTTTATTTTTTGGATTTAAATTCTATTAAGCAAGTCTGTACCACTTTTATACTGATATTTAGCACCATGTAATGGGATATTCACCACTTGGCTTCTGGGGAATGTACAGTATGTTGTTTACTCTGTGCTAGAATAAAGGATCCAATTGTACTAAAAGTTCATCCTTGCTTTCAGCGGTAGGACGTCAACGCTGGAAGAGCAACAGCATGCTTTTGACCATGAAGCTGTAGCTTATTTACAACCAAAAGGATGCCCCCCCCTCCCTCTTTTCCCAGTTGCTTATTTATGGCAATGAATTGGTTAAAAGTACTACAGGTTGGGTTTCGTTTACACTGGAAACTGGATTATGTTTTAATCACTTTGTCTGCAACTGAAGTGGAACAGTGCACACCAAACAAGCACAGCCTGGCATTTCAGTATGAGCTTCACGAGTTTTTCCATCTCTGTATGTTGTCTGGTGCTGAAAGATGCAGCTATACACACAGGCATATATAATGATGTTATCTTAGAAAATATGAAAGAATAAATTTCTTGAGGAGGTGGGAAATGGGCCAACAATCTGTAATATACCAGTATGTCTGTTACCCCACATCTCTACCAAGAAAGAATTGTATTTTCTTAACAAAGTTACTGGAAAAAAGGAGTGTGGAGGGGTGAGGAATTTTATTATTTGGTAAGAGACATGCTGGAATTTTGGTTGTCAGTCAAAGGCAGTTTAAGCATGGATTAATTTTAGGGATTTGTTGTGGGGGGTTTTTTGTGATCGCAATGTAATTAAAAAGATACTTGTTAATTGCAAGGTTCTGCCCATTGCTGTTTGACAGTGAAATGATATTCAGTGTTTCATTGCTCTGGCACAGCAGTTCCCAGCTGTAGCCCACAGACCAGTGTGTGTGCAGAGCATTAACAAAACATGAGCACATCAGGTTCTGCAGCGCTCTGCGTTATTTGCGCAGGCTTCTCCCACTGTGAGAGGTTGAAATCACTGCAAGTTCAGGGGGTACAAGCAAATCATCCCATCCCACTGCCTTGTGGCCGGTATTTTCTTTTGTGACTGCCAGCATTGTTACTTATGCTGCCTGTAGGCAGCTGGGCAAAGGACAGAGGAGCCTTTTAGTTTGGATGTTCGATCACAAGAAACTGAACTGGTGTCAAAATGCTGATAGATCTCTTTCTTCCCCACTCCTTGGGGGAGAGTCCTCTGAGTTTGGCAGCTCACAGTTCTCTGATCCCTCGAGTGTCCCTTGCCTTGTTGAGCTGGATGCTCTGTGCCTAGCAATGCTCCTAGTTCCTCTCTCCTCCCCATAGCACTGACCATGCTACCAGTGGAAAAACAAACAAGGCTTGAGACCTGCTCACAGGTATCAGGTATTAAAAGCTCCAGCCTTCAGCCATGAGCAACATCCACTCCTAAGTTTTTTGCAATAATTTGTCACCACGGATCTCTGATTTAACTCAGCAGCAGCTGCATTTGGCTTTTCTTTTGTCAAAAGCTTGTGAGTGTACGTGAAAGAGCAAGAGAATAGAGAAGGAAAGAAGTGTCTGTCACTCAGTGTTTTCTTTTAGGTATTTCCCCAAGACTTGGGTTTCCTCAGAGCACACACACAAATCCCCTGAGGAGCACAAAGTAAACCATCAAAGGTAAAATCACTGCTTGGGGTGAGAACAAGTTCTTGTGCCGGGCCCAGCTCTCTGTGATGACAGTCACGACTGGCACCCGGAGGCCATCACCGCACGTCAGCCCCTCCACTGAGGTTTTCTGAAATACTTCTGTGGTTCAAATCACCTGAAAACATCTCAAGCCACAAGAAAGTGGATTAGAGATTCAAGTTTCCCTGCGTGTTATGTCTGTGTTAGACAAGCTAACAGCTTGATCCGCCCCAGGCAAGGCCAGAGCTCTGGAGCCAGCTGCTGGCAGTGCTGTGTGGGCTGTGAAAGGTCTCCAGAAGAGCAGACACCATCTGCAACAGCTATGTTTTTCCAACAGTCCAAGCAGCTCCTGCTGTTTCTTCAGGGCTGAGCAGTAGTTTTGCTGTGGCTGTTACCCTCAGCAAAATGCTGAAGAGCCCTAAAATATCACACCACAGCTGTTCTGAGTGATATGTCCGGATATGCTCAGGTAAGCAAAGATACACCTGAGACTTGCTGGGACAATACAGCAAAAGCTGTGAATGCCTACAGGCATATTGTGAGGAATGCATGGAATGACCAGGGAAGGGGAAGGGAAGGTGGGACACTTTACTCTTAACAGAGCTGACTGATGTCAGTGTAGCAAGGTTTACACCTTTGACTTTTCTCTGACACCCAAGTTTTTGTCTGTCATAAGACTTGCTTCTCTTCGTACATAAGGCAAGCACTCTTAAAAAGACACTTAGGATACAAGTTAAAATTTATTTCCTAATTTTTGAATGGAAGTTTGTTTCAAAGTCATCTACAGTTTTGGTTTGCTTTGTTTTTTTTACCCTTTCAGATAAGGAGACTGCAAGATGCCTGATGACTCGATTATGTACTTGAGGGAATTCAGCCTTTCTGGAGGAATCCCTACAGCAACCTGCCTTAGCCCCACCAGGGTAGCAAAGTATAATGCCACTAACCTTCACTGACACTTCTGTGGCAGCACTGGATATGAAATGTCTGGTCCCCAGCACCTGAACCCACAGCTCCAGGTTTCCTAGGCAGTGACACCTTGCACAGCATGTCCTGCCAGCTTTTTGAAGCTAGAAAACACACAGCTAAAAACCAGCACCAGTTTCCTTTTGGAAGTACATTTTCAAGGCAAGAGCTTAAGAAATCTGCACCTTTGTAAACTGGGTGCTTGATCTAATTAATCATGGATCAGAAGTAATGTGTGAAAAACACAAAGGTCTGTGGTAGGCAATGCCAGAGCCCTGCCATTCTGGACACCATGTTTCTGCTGCAGACATCCTTTGGGAATTGCTGGAAAGTAGACCTCTGGGGAAGATAAATTCCTTGCGTCTTTAGAAAGACTTCTGAACTAGCTTGAAGGCCTAAGATATAAATATACTGTCATCATAACTTGCTCTTGCCTTTACTGCCAAAAACAAGTATAATTTTTGAAGAATGCCAACTTCGTAAATACTCTGCTATTCCCAGCTAGCAAAAGAGCAACTGTGTCACTTTGTTGTGATGTAACATTACTTTTTCAGACAGCCAGCACGACACAAGACTCAAGTTTCAAAAACTAGCTGCTTTGAAGTCTGATCTTAGAGTGCTTATTCAGTGTTAGCCAAATACAAAATACCTCAGTATTAGATTTGGCTCTGAAAATCTGACAGCACGATAGATTTGTTGCTGTTGCACTAAGGCTGTTGTTGCACCGGGTACTTTGAAGAAAGCTCTCTCTCTGCCCCCACAGGAATTCCTACTTCACTGTGTGAAACAAGTATCTCCAATAGCCACGGGCGTTCGGAAGGTTCTTGGGTTCAACTTCACAGGGCAGGGCTGCTTTTACAGAGAAGTCATAGAATAACAGGGTTGTTTAGGCTGGACCTTTAAGATCACTGAGTCCAACAGTGGACTTACTCTCAACAAAACCAAGTTTCAGACTTTTTAATGCCTACTGACAACAGCGGCAGCAGAACTGGCCCGATGGTGTTTCCTCCACGTGTGTCTTTTCACTTTCTTTGCCAGTGGAAGTGACCAATTGCAAAGTGATTTGGCTGTAATGAAAGCGTGAAGCACGCTGTCAGGCTGGTTTTGAGTTACAGGGAGAGAGGTTTTCTGCAGACAAATCCAGGGGGAAGAAAGACCTATTCCTCAAAAACAATAAAGAGTTTCTGAATTCTTCTTCAGCCTTTTAAGAAGTCTCCTCTTTGTCCTCAGAGTTAATACAGCGTTTTTCAAGACTCCAAAACTGTTCTGAGCAAATGTGATAAATGCAAGACCAGGATTTTTTAATAGACTGAAACCTTAACCAGAGAGAAGGAAAGACCTCTCTGTAAGAAAGCAGCTTGTGAGTGAGTAGAGTTAACACAGGTGCATGAATTCTATGTGTATCTTCAGTTATGGCTTGAAAGCATCAGTCCTCAGTAGCAATATAAGACAAGATCTGAAAACTATTCTGTGTGTTCGCTGGCCCAGTGTAACTCATCTTCTTCCCCCTCCAAGTTTTGAAAAACCGAAAAGTGAAATCTTGTTTTTTCGATAAGGTACCATTTCATTGAATGAGAATGAAGGAACGGCATCTTTAGGAAGACCTCTTACAGGATAATTTCCTTGGCTGGGTCTTCTCTGATGGCATCCTTTTCTGCCAAGGTTCTATGCTTTAAATTTGCCTCTTTTGAGGAAGAAGATGGAATTAAGATAGCCTAGGTAGTAGTACATGGGAAGACAATGACTTTGGTTAATCCTTACTTTCGCACATCAGACTCTAGATGAAGGGTTCCAGCTTGACCTGTTCCTAAAGCTTCAGTTATGGCTTTAAAAATTGGCCTGGTCCTATGGAAGAAAGACCACCATGTATTAAAGCATTAGTTAAATTAAAAAGGTGAACATATAACAGTGCACAACAAATGCCAGCTGCTGTTGGAGGGAGTGGAATTTTCTGCTACTGTCAGACCCCGATGCCCATAGTTGCTGATCAGAGGAGATGGAGGTCCTTCTGGAAGGGGCTGGTTGCTGATGGGTGGCTTCAGTGCCGGAGGGTGCTGGATGCCCTGAAGTAGGAGAGGAACTTGTAGCAGAGGCTCACCACAAAGTACCAGATGTTCCGAGCCATCTGTGACCTGGCGATGAAGATGCGCCAGATGATGACGAGGAGGGTGGTGTTGAAGGCGTACCGGATGTTCCTCAGCCTGGGGAAGAGAAAGAGGCACCTCAGGGAGAAAGACAGAAGCAACAGGAAGCTTGCCAGCTTGCATCGTTTCCTACAGGTAACTTTGTAAGAAATCCTATTTACAACTTCTGATCTTTCCTGTTTTAGTGAAGACACTGTGCCAAAGATGTCCCTGCCATCTCGCCAAGGACTGTGCTGAAGTTAGGGAATAGTTAATGGGATGGTGGAACCACCTGTACTGGAGTTCTCTCTTGTTCTGTGTTCTGTCACAGAACAAAGCCCTATTGGGAGGTTTTTCTTTATGACAGTCTATGTCCAATACTTTCTGCTTTGGTTGTTAGACTATCTGGTTTTTACTTTGCAGGATTGGTGTCAGGCTAGAGGACCCTCACAGGAGCTGGTGAATAAGGTTCTCTTATTTGGGTGAAATCTTGGCTTTAGGGTTATGAAATTACTCAATAATCATAAATGGTCTTCACTTTTGCATTACTGGGATTGTTTTTTGGGAGGGGGAGCAGTTTACAGCATCTATTTCAATGGAATCATTGAGTTTTTAAGATGCTAATAATTATGACCTCTTTCTGTCAAGCGAAAGAAGTTTCGGCAGTTCTCCAAGTCCCACTTTCCCAGTGCTTAACCAAGGGAAAAAAGCTTCATACCTAAAGACCTTGAGACTGGTTCAATTTCTGTAAGAGTCTTTTTTTTTTTAAGGTAAACTTTATCACTGCTCTGTACCACACTGCCTATTTGGGCTATGAGGCAGTTACTAGTCTGTTACTGAGGTTCTTATAAATCTTCTGAAAATGACCACTGAATTATGAACTTGTTTGTGATTCCTTGCTATGGCAAACTATTCTATTATTCTATGTTTGGAAATACTGGCAAACTGCTGCCGTAAGAAATAAGCTCTTTATCTCCATACTATTCAGTAGTAATAATTATTGCAATGTAACTAGAATCATTTTCCTCAAATGCCATTCGAGGTAGCCAGGAGGTCTTGTCCTTGTCACTGGGTAGGACTTACTTCCGTAAATGCTGCTTTGCTGCTGGAATTCCAGCCATGTCCTCATTTAGCAAGTACTTCTTAGCCCCTAGGCAGTAGCTCTCAATGTATTCTGACCAGTGCAGCTGACGAACATCGAAGTTGTACAACTGGGATTTAAAGACAGAGCAAAAGTTAAACACCACAGTTCAAAACTAGTTTGCTTTAAGCATCAATTCTTCATTGACCTCTGCTCCTGACAAGGCCCTCTCCCTCAAATTCTCAAAGTCACCAAGTTTCCAAGAAGATGTGAGCACGGTATTCCACAGCTGTCGATCCATGTCTTACTCACATGGGAATTTGGGCAAAGCAAACAGAAATGTGGTGTTAGCTGGCAGAAAATAAAGATGTTTATCTTTCAGGTGGCAATTTTTTCTATAAATACATGTATCTGTACGCACACATAACACACACGAAAATCATGGAAGAAAAATGGCATTCCACTCAATATGAAAACCTCCATGTAGTTTTTATGTGTCACTAGAATTATGTGTAAATAAATTAAGTGGACACTGAGTCATCAGTGTTACTTTCTGCTGTGCTGCATTCTCTTTTGGCAGCTAAATCAACAGAAGTCAAGGTAATGGGTCACTGGTGTTTGGCATTAAAAAAAATCTCATTGCAGAGCTCAATTTCAGATGCTTTTCCTGGATAAATTGTTAGCAAGCTCTCATGCAGTTATTTTTTTATTAGAGCAAAGAAAGGCTTTGTAAAGAGGAAGAGGTTTTCATAGAATCACAGAATGGGGTGGGTTGGAAAGGACCTTAAAGATCATCTAGTTCCAATGCTCCCAAGCACAACTAGCTCCTTTCCTACTATTTAGGTTCCCTCTACACCTGCTGCAGCCAGAGCAGTGCCACTGCCCTGAGAAATCAGAATTTGCTTCATGCACTCCCTCTGCAGACTAGGGAAGAAAACTCTGGATTCTACTGCTGGGAGTCTGTGCTAGAATTTCATGATGTGAGTGAGTGAGACCAGCTGATGTGAATACCTAAGTACCTGTTTGCAAGGAGATGGTGACCAAAGGTGCTTCAGGCTTATCACAAATCTACTCTTCCAGTTACAATCCCACTCTTAAGGAGTAGTATTTCAAACATGTAAAGACTACAACAGAGCTTGACATGCTGCAAATTAATTGCTCTTTGGAGACTTGAATAAAACAGGAACTTTTTTCATATTGTTCAAGGTAATACACTGTGTTAACTATATTGCCCTACGCAGTGCTGTTTAAAACCAATATGGATGAAAATGTCAAAATCTTTCAAGTAATTTCCATCTAGATCACCCAGCACAGCTGCCATGTTAACTGGAAAGACTGCAGTGATTAACCTGTCTCACAAGAAAGAGTAACACACTTCAGGGGAAAACATTTTCCTGTAATAAATGAAAAGTTCCTGATAAGTTATTTCATAAAACAAGGAGGAAATAAATTATTTCAGGTTAAGGTAAATTCCAGTCATCTGGATGTCATTCAAAAGTTCAAAAATACACCAAAAATAATTGCTGCAGATGAACAGAACCGGAGATTAGCAAGCCATATCCCAGACACACTTACCTTTTTGTCCTCTGTGTTAAGGTGATTCATTAACATATTCATATTATCTGAAGACCAGTTCCAGGACTGGGTGGAGAAATACTGCAGGAGTGTCATAGACTTGTGCAGTCGATTGATAATTTTCATCATTCTGAAACAGAGGAGGAGGTCAGAGGTGATGCAGAGTTGTCAGTTGGTTCTGTTGGCGTTTTCACCACTCCAGATGAATAACCACTGCAGTTCCTCAGGAGCACTGCACTGCTGCTCACTATGCTGAGAATGGGCTCAGCAAAGCTGAACTGCTCCAGCTGAGGCCTAGAGCCAAATTCTGCCCAGCTTTTACTGATGGCTTGAACATAGGTGCAAACACGTGTTTTCCTAAACAGGGGTTGGAAGCCTCATCTACCTCCTGTACCACATGTGGAGTGAAGAGCCCATCTGGACCAGGATGAAGCCTGCACAGCAGATTGCAAAACCACAAAGGTGTATTTCTTGCCTCCCAAGGTGGATGCTTCTCCAAAAATTCTCTTCTGCTCCCAAGCCTGAGTTGTCTGCTGAAGCAAGGCTCTGATTTTTGGAGTTAGCTCCAGTACAGAGGTGACTACATCTGCAGTATGGACAAGCTCAGAAGTCCACTGCTCAACTTCAGTTTTCAGATACAATCAGAGAATCACAGAATGGTTTGGGTTGGAAGGGACCCTAAAGATCATCTCGTTCCAACCCCCTGCCACGGGCAGGGACACCGTCCACCAGACCAGGTTGCTCAGAGCCCCATCCAACCTGGCCTTGAACACTTCCAGGGATGGGACAGCCCCAGCTTCTCTGGGCAATACATTCCAGTATCATACCCCCATCACAGTAAAAAACTTCCAAACAGTTATCTAAATCTACTTTCTTTCAGTTTAAAACCGTTCCCCCTCATCCTATGATTACGCTCCATGATAAAGAGTCCCTCCACATCTTTCCTGTCAGTCCCCTTTAAGTACTGAAAACCTGCTAGAAGGTCTCCCTGGAGCCTTCTCTTGTCCAGGCTGAAAAGTCCTGGCTCTCTCAACCTGTCCTCATAGGAAAGGTGCTCCAGCCCTCTGATCATCTTTATGGCCCTGCTCTGGACCCACTCCAACAGGGCCATGTCTTTCTTGTCTTGCTTCAAAGACTCTGGAAATGTAGGTTCAAGTTTCTCATGTGTCTTGGCCTTTTCTTATTATACTACTGTTTTATATAGAAAGGGATGGCAGTAATGCTGTCCTCCCTTGCAGGATTATTTTACAGTTTTCCCAATGGTCACAAGTACAAAAGGCCCCTGGCAGTTGTTCTGAGGTGTGATGTACAGCGCTTGGTCAGTTTTGAGAGAACACCCTGTCCTCTCAGACTGGATAAGGGCGAGAGAAAGCACTAAAAGGCTGATTTCTGTGGAAAACAGAGCTGTTTTCATGAAGAATTTTGAGCTGCCCAGAGGGTAGCAGGGTTGCTGTGACAAATACAAGGCGGCAGTCTGGGAGCTGACGGTGCCAGGCCGGGCTGTCCCCATGCAGACGGCGCTGCCACGGCGATCAGCACCGAGCAGCAGAGACAGACACAGTGAGTCCATCAGTTCAGAGGAGAACTGTGCAGCCTTCCCAAAGCCATCTGAAAGAGCTCTACAACCTTACACAGGCACTCCTGCTCAAAGTGGCTTTCACTTTAGAAGCAAAGCACACCATCAGATTAAAGGAACCTTCATTCTCAACAACTATGTGCACGTTGATTGAATGCGGTTTATCTAAACTACTCTAAAATTATTTCAGATGAATCTTTCTGATTGTGCATACGTAGGCAAGTACTATGGGGCAAAGCTTTGAGAATATTTCAGTACCTTTTAGGAACTTGGGAAGCATAATATATGGCTAGATTGCAAAGATCTGAAGTTGCCCCTCAAACTGGCGTCCCAAAAGCCATGAATAGCTTTGAAGATTTTAGGACTAGTGGAATATGCCAGAAAAATTGACAAGAGAATCAACAGTGTGTCCCCACCTATGTTTTGAAAATAGGCTGTCTCCATGGCCTGCTGTCCATGTGAGCAGAGTAAGCTCTGTCTGTAAATACAACCGGAGAAACATATCTGGGAGGCTAAAAGTAAGGGTTAAATAGAGAAAAGAAGTACCTAAGAAAGCCATGTTTCATTTTAACAGCCTGAGCTCAAATGTTGTGAATCAATATATGAACTGATTTCAATACTGAAAACATTGACTAATTTGGAGGAAGGAAACATCTACTGAAAAACATCAACTGAATAGAAACATTTTTCTGCAGCCTCTGTGAGAGGCAAATGTTTCTGACACAAAGTCTCCACCGTGGAGGAACTGAGAGGAATAAAGCAAATATCAGCTGTCACTATAGCCTTAAAAAGTTACACTTCAGAAATGCATCTTGTCTTCTAGAAAATGTTTACAGCAATGATTTCTTTATTTTCTCCCATACAGAGCCTTGCAAGAGCAGATTCTCAGGTGTGATGGATTTTCCCAGGAGACTACTAATGTTATAAACCACATTATGCTCTAAGTCATGGATGGATGTGCAGCACCCACAGTAAGCTATTTAGGGCAGTTTTGCTCAACATCTGGCAATTTATGTGAAATAAGGTTACATCCAAAATAAACTTCTCAGGAGAGGCTGTATATAGAAGTCTAAAAATGGAGGAGATGACTCTTGTAACTACCCTTTGGTAGACAGGGTACAACATGTGATAATTACAGGAGGAACTACAGCCCAGTTCCTCTGAACTACCCTGTAATTCAAATTAGTGAAGGTCATCAGCTGGTCCTGAATATACAGTAGACTTACAAACCCATAACCAGCTCCCAGATAACCTAATCCATATGATTACCCATCACCTTATGATGAGTTGAGCATGGACACAGTGGATAACTGAAGCCTGAGTTCTGGTCCTGGCAAAGAAATCTCTCCTTTCTGCTTGCAAATCTGGCATAGGGTCATGGGAAGGATTCCAGAAACTGCCATGAAGATGGCTTGTACTTCAACAGATGGGAGTGACAAGTGGGAAGAAAGTTAAGCCTAGGTGCTCTGTTTGAAGCAGAGGGAAAAACTAAAGGGAAACTTTAAAACAGGTTCAGTGACTCAGTCAACTGTTTTTATTTGACATGGTTTACTGCCCTTACACCATAAAGGTCTGATATTTAGTTAGCTGGGAAAAGGAGAAAGGATGAGCTGCTATTATGCTTTCTACCACATTCCAGCAATACCTGGATGACCTTAAGTAGAGCATAAAAAAGAAAAGGGGAATTGTATTAAAAAAATTAGACTTGGTGAACTCCCACTTTCATTGCTGGGCTGTGTTTGCTCAAGTTGCAAACCCTAAAGTTCAGAAGATCATGCTGAGGTCTGTTTGACATTTAAGTACAGTGTTGTGGGCAATGTCCATTGGTTACTTATGCCAATCAGCTTTATGAAAAGAAATGTCAGATGTAATGGCAGTGCTTTTTTTCTTACTGCTGCCCATTTCAACAGAGTTTGGAGATTTCAGCCTATTCCTGCTCATTTTCAGTTTAGCTCTATTGCTAAGATAATGCCTACCTCCTGGATAACTGGAAGTCTTTTTATGGACCAGTTTCCCTCCACAGCAGGGAGAAATGAGAGCAATACACAAGCCAGGGAATTCCCTGCAAACAGCTGAATCCAGCTTCTTAACTAGCAGAGGAGCACAAGAGCAGCTGACATGCACACAGTGCTGGCATGCTGTTCTCACGTGGCACAATAAATTTTCCTCTGTAGTGGCAGGGAGTAAAGGAGGACAACTTCTGGAGTTATGTTACTTACACGAGGATTCCTCGCACATGGGACAGGAATATCACTGTTCCTCCAAGCCAAAACACTGCCAAGGCTCAAATACCACCTGTTATGGGAAGCTGCCCTCCTAAATACAACTCAGAATTTAATAATTTTCAGAAACAACTTCTTCCTAGATTTCAAGGGGCTGGGCGAGTGCTGGAAATTGCTAATTATGCAGCTGATTTATGGGAAAAAAATTATTAGCTGGAATGTTGTAAACCCTGCCAGTCACAAGTCCTTATGCAAGGTCATGACAGAGAGGCAATCACATCGGGAAGTTACAGTTGTGGTGATCTGGCTGTACAGAGGACAGTCTTCCTGCCTTGGGAATGTCTGAAATGTGTAAAACTGAGTTTCAAAGATGTGCTGTTCCCCAGGTGGTGGAAAGGGTGGGAACCCTAGGCTGTGTTTAGCTACGGCCATGCATTTTCTTTCTTCTCCTCAAGGCAAGGAGATGGGAAGACAATCAAGGACTCCAGGCTGAGGCAGCCAGTTCTCATCACTGGTTGGAGATCTGCTCTCCACCACAGTGGCAGGCGTGCAGGAGGCTGAAGGCATCCTTTCTTACCTGGGCTTCCTCCCCGTGAGCCTCATGTACAGGTCATAGAGAATGGCCGGTGCCTTGTGGCTGACAGTGATCCAGTACTGGTTTATCAAGTAGCTGGACGTCATGTGAGTGTTGGGTGTGCGGAAGGCCTGCTCCAGAGGGTTCCTTTTGAACGTGGACATGACGTACTGCCCTGTAAGGGAACAGGCATTTCACTCAGAATCACTCCACTCCAGCTGGGCACAACCGCGGCAGCACAAGGTACAGCCCAAGTTACTGGGCTGAACACCTTCAATCCACAATTCTCTGAACCATGGAACCAGGGCTTGGACAGGATCATCTCGTTGTCCCTTCTGGCATGAGGACTCCATCTACTGCCTACTTGAAACACAATCCTTATACTCCTCATACTTCAGACTTAACAGTGGCAGACAAAAACCTCATCAAAACACCAAAACATAAAGGAGGAAAAGCAGGCAGTTGTAGCCTGAATTACTTCGAGGAGCTGCAGTTCTGCTTTCACCACCAAGAAATTGGTAAGTGCTAACATTGCTTCAGATCACTGAAAGCACACTTTGATCTGCTAGGATAAAAAAAAAAAGACATTTAATTTCTAATCAGATTTTCAAAGGGGCTGATGCCTGTGTTCATCTGAGTCAGGGACAGGTCACTTACACACACAGGGTGCTGCATCTAAAAAGACTTCATTATATCCCTTCAAACCACAACAACAGATACCTCATCCTGTTTTCAAAAAGAGCTCTGGATGCTCTAAGGCAGCAAATTGACTTGCACTCTTAACTTGAAAACAAGGGATAGGGTGGCAATCTTCCATTCCCTTTGCATGTTAAGGCACAAAATATGCTGTGTCTGATTCTGAGCTCTTGCAATGGCACAGTGCCACAAAGTGGCATCTAGATGTGCATATCTGGGGCATTTGCATATTGCAGAGGCTTAATAGAACTGCAGTAGTTGAATATAAGACTATCATCCTAGGGACTGATAAACAGATGGTGCTCCTATTCCTGAGCACCAGTCAGCTCAAGGAAGAAGAATATGTGGGCTTTTTTCACTTCTTAAAAAATTGATTCGGGAGTTAACGACATCAATCTGTGCTCATATTATAGTTTAGTCTCTAAGCTCATGTTACAAATAGAAAATCAGATGAGAATTTGCAAGTCACAAGAAACATCCAGATCATCCTCAGATAAGCAGATTTCAATCATACCATTCAGACAGGACTCATGTGTGTCTGTGGTCTGCTCATTACTGCATTTCAAGCAGTGACTTTTGCTGTACTTCTTCTAAGCAGTAGCAACTTGTTAGCCACTTAGATGCTATGCTGAGACACCAAAGACTTTTAAAATAAAGTAATTTAATTTTCGTGCAAGTTCACTGCTTTTGTACCTTGTGTGCTGCAAGTTTAACAGCTGAAGACCGGTTCTCTTGCAAATCATCATGTATCTGAATAGCTAAAACTCACTGCCATCCCTTCTGTTCCCACACTGCAATGATGTGGTTATCTTGTGGTCATCTTGTGGGCTGTGGTACAGAAATCTTCCCCTTTGTAGCATGTTCTCCCAAAAAAACAAAGATTAGCAAAACCCCTCGATTTAAAGTTTCCCATGTAGCTGGCAGGGAGGGCTTGCTGAAGTGGTGTTACTGAAGGTTTGGAAAGGTGATTACTCCTGGCAGGCAGGTGGTGATAAGCAGTTTGGGATGGGCTGCTGGGAAGGAAGGCACTGTCCTGGCCCAGCTTTTGGCAGTTTTGTTTCTGTCCAAACACTGCATGAAGAGTTACACTTCGATAAAGTCACAGCTGGCTTAAACACAAAGAGACCTGCTCCCAGGTTGGAGCAGGCTTTGTATCTCTGCCCATCCAAGTTGCTCATGGGTCAGGAGAGCAGTCCCATAAACTCTGCTGCTTCTCCCCTTTAGGAAGTTTCTCCAAGAGGCATTTTATATCCCAGGTTATTTACACACTCTCATTGGCTTATCAATATTTAAGTTCATTTAGTTTAATTTGGTCAGATCGTTTCCTAATGGAAACCTATCATCTTACCTGGGAACCATTGATATTTCTGAAATGGTGATAATTTTGATAGTGCCTGCAGAATATATTTATAGCTCTCTTTATTCAAATCCTGATGTTAATATACTGCAGATGTAGTTTTCAGCTGTAAACTGGTTGAGAAGGTTTCCCTTTGGAACCATGTTAAAGACATCACTTTTCTCTTTGCATTTTTTGCATCTTTGGCCAGGATAGCAAGAGCGAGCTAATCAGCACATGGAAAACACAGCCCTTGTCAGTTCAGATCATCAGCCATACACCAAATTCACACAAATCAGCAACACCCTTGTCATTTTGGTTACTTAAGGCTTGTAGCAGAAAATATAGCTGTAGTAAAGGAGCTACAGTACTACGCTGTGGTAGTACTTGGTGCAAGAAGCACATATGCTAAGAGCAGATAAGACACCTGCTGAAAACTCAGGAAAAATTTTAGAAGTCAGGAATGAAAGCTGTTTTGTTCTGAAATGGACAGAAGTCATCAGTGAGACCAACCTGAAAGACTTACTGGGAGGAAGTTGGGAAAACACTGGTGTTGTGTTACTTGGAACAGCTAATGCTGTGGGAGTTTTCTTTGTGAACCTCTCTTGCCCTGGCTTGCACTGACTCAGCACAACTGCTCTGCCTCCTAATTGCTGTAAAGGTTTCAGCTTCGCAAGCTCAGCGAGTCTCTTGTGCTCCAGCAGTTTGTTTTGGAGAGAAAGAATGAGACAGATGGCAGAGAAAACCCCAAACCAGAAACATGTCACCTCTAGGAGCTACTGAAACGACTTAGTGAGTGGGTGCTCTTTCCCCTTTGGGCACAGCACAACAATGCAGCAACAAATTCTACAACTCAAACTCTACAAGGCAGATTTTGCTGGGGGAGAATCAGACGTTGGTCTTGCCTAGGTAGACTGTCAAGGATAAATTGAAAGTAAGTTTTCCCACTCTGAACACCATTTTACAGTCTGCTTGAAGGTTTAGTTTTGAGGAGGAATTGCAAAATGTACTTCAAAAATTCAGACTAGCAAAACTTGCATTGCAGCAAAGCAGAATATGCTTCTTCAGATTAATATTTAGTTGTTTGACTCAATTTTTGTAACAGCAGGGAAAATAACAAGAAAGTGAGGAAAAAATTGCAAGGCATAGCATTATTTGGAAAAGAAAGCAATCAGTTAAGGTTCCTTTTAGCACGAGAGCTTTTGTCTGTGTCTGGAGAGCTCTAGAATGAACTGGCTTGCAATGGATGTTTCAGCATGAGCTCTCTCCTCCCTTCCTCCCTCCAAGCTCATCAATTTGTATTCAAAATGTTTCTATCTCAATCACCTCTGCTCCCTACCCTGGGTGTCCTCAGCTTGATCCAGTTTCAATTTCTCTGATCTTTCTCTGTTTTCCTCCTCTCCCCTTGAAAAATCCCTATTCTGTTGGGTTCACCTGTCATTCCTACAGCTGACCTGGTCTAGGTTTCCCTAGCAAGGTACACCAGCTCCTCCCCTCTGCAAACCCCATGTCTGATTTGCACTAAAACACTCAGTCCTACACCAGGTGACTCCCATTCCCCACCCTGGTTTCTCAGCAGCTTCCAGACTCTCTCTCATGACCCTCCACTTGATGACCAGTCGCAGACCCTGTGCCAGTCCAGCCTCCTGAGGCTCCATGAACAGAGTCTGGTTCCCTCTGCTGATCATGCGTCTCCTGGTGTGTTTGGATCAAACAGTTCTTCACACTGAGTTAAAAGAGAAACTCTGAAAAACCACTGGAGGTAGAGACCTGGCCTCAATCATTTCAACTTGACAGAGCTAAACACAGTTGGAAAAAGGCTTTCAAAAGAAGGTGACAACTCAAGTAGCACATGCTGCCCCACTGGGAAGGAGGGAACAGGTGGGTGAAGTTTGGTTCTTCTGGGACCAACTAGGGATTGGAATTAGGGGCTGGACTTCTCAGTGGTAAGCATATTTAAGAGAGATGATGGCTCTGAAAGGCTGTTGGAAGTGCATGTCATGAGACTGGCTGCCTAGAAGCCAAATAAGAGTGAGTAGGCAGAGAAAATGATATGGATGGGTTGAGAAAGTCTGTCTCATATATAAAGAAGATTTCAGAATTAAGTCTATTTATCAAAAAGAAACTGGTAAGAGATTGAATTGAGAATTCAGATTGGATGGCTGCAGTCATCCTGATGCAGTAGATCTTTCCCCAACTCATTTCTTAAGCCATGCAACATCTTTAAAGGCAAAATTTTGCACTTTAATACTCCATCCTAATTCTCTGCATCACGCTGCTCTCAGAAAATCTGTGGCTACAACATGTGATAGAAAGAGCTCCACAGTGTCACCCAATGAGAAAATTTTGCCTTCAGTCCTATCACACAGCTCAACTACTTATGGAAGCTTCTGCTGCACCCAGATGAATTAATTCCTAAAATCCATAGTTACAAGCAGAGAAACGGAATAAGATCAATTACAGTGCGTTAATACATTGCTATTTCCACCAGTAAATTTACACTGAAAATGGGTTAAGAAATGCAAACTTCAGGTAGCAGTGCTATGGTGGCTGTTGCTGAAGCAGCAGCCTGTGAAGAGCTTTGCATTCACTCCCATGAAAAAGCCACAGAGGACCTGTGACTAACCACAGCATTTTATCTCTCATAAAAAAGGTAAAAATGCCAGGAACTTGGTGTGATGTTCTCAGCACTCGGGCAGTGGCTGAAACCTCTTCCCTGCTAGACCACTTGATCAAATACCATGGTTAAGACATTTATTCTGTCAATGCAATTATGGTCTGATTCTCTGCTGACTCAGTTTGCCACATAAATAATGCAGGGACAAAAGCAAAGCAAAAGCTGAGAGGTGGAACACCACAGTGATGATTTGCCAGCCTCCTGTATTTAAAGCACAAAGATATGAATGAATGCATAACAGGAAGCGAATCAGGCCCTGTCCATGTGTACTGACTGTATGTAGTATTTCACAATACATACAGCTGACCGAATTCTGCTGCTTGGCTTCAGCATGAGTAAGGGTGGGTGTCAGGATTTGTCTCTATTTCTTTCCCCCCTACCTTGGAAGAAAAGTCAGCCTTGAAAATAATTTGATCTTTTCTACTGACAAAATTCATGATCAAAAGGCAAACTGTGCTTGAAGCACAGCTGTCACCTCAAAGCTTGCCTTCTCAAATGTATACTAGTTGTTTCTGTTTAGAATTTTCTGCACAGAAAGAGGAAGAAAAACCACTTTGCTTCCATAATATGATGGAATCCTAGAATGGTTTGGGTTGGAAGGGACCTTAAAGATCACCTCATTTCAACCCCCCTGCCATGGGTAGGGAAACCTTCCACTAGACCAGGTTGCTCCAAGCCCCATCCAACCTGGCCTTGAACACTTCCAGAGATGGAGCAGCCACAGCTTCTCTGGGCAACCTGTTCTAGTGCCAATAATATACTAATTTTCATTCATTATCAAGGTTCTAACAAGGTTGTTGATAGGACAAGGAGTAATGGGTACAAATTGAAAGAGGAGAAAATTAGGTTAGATATTAGGAAGAAATTCTTCCCTGTGAGGGTGGGGAGGCCCTGGCACAGGTTGCCCAGAGAAGCTGTGGCTGCCCCATCCCTGGAAGTGTCCAAGGCCAGGTTGGATGGGGCTCTGAGCAACCTGAGATAGTGGAAGGTGTCCCTGCTCATGGCAGGGGGGTTGATCTTTAAGGTCTCTTCCAACCCTCAACATTCTATGGCACTGTGATTCTCCAAGTGATTTCAAAGCACAAAAAGAACCCAAAACCCAGCAACCCCAGCAACCAGAAAAACTGTCCCGTTAGGGCTACACAGAGCAGCTTCTCACAGAATTAAGGGGCCAGTTCCTTTTCTCAACCACTTTAAAACCTCAGAGCAGCCAAGCATGTTTTTTGCTGGGTTGTTCCATGATAACGTGCACAATGAAAGCTGGACAGAGGTTTTCCTGAGCTGAATGCTCAGCACCAGGAGCTTTTCCTCACTGGTCTCTCACTGACTGCAGCTGGGCCTCCCACATGCAGTCGAATGGAAGACACTGAATGCCACCTAAATACTGGAAACCACTTTCTCAAAGCCTGTCTGGGGAATCCTGTTGATGTTTGACACTGTGAGGAACATGATGTTCTCGATTTAAGTTAGACCTTACCCATTTCTCCCCAGAAGAAAGGGTTGATTCCACCTGTTGTGCAGTTGTACACCAACAAGTTTTTTGGTCTGGAAAAGAGAAAGAAGTATTATTTTAAGATGTGAAGAAAAGCACCCAAAGGTTTATTAATAGAGCATGAAATTTAAAAGCCCAAGAAACAGTAACACCAGCTCATGAAAAATGCAGAAGAGGGCATTTTTCATCATGGAATCACAGAATGGTTTGGTCAGAAGGGACTTTATAGACCATCTTGTTCCAGTCCCCTGCTGTGGGCAGGGACAACTCCCACTAGACCAGGTTGCTCAGAGCCCCAAAAACCTCTGGCTGTGAGCAGGATTCAAATGCGCTTAGGGAATCCCTACTGGATTTTGAGTCCAACACCTTCACCCTTCAGCAATCACAGGTGAAAATACAGTGTAAAATATGAAGTTTTGATAAGATTTAGTCAGATTCTGGAAAGCATATGAAGTTAATAAAGACAGATGGGGTTTAAGAAATCCATCTATCATCAACAACTATATAAATTATACGGAAAGCATGCACACTGACAAATTTCTGATTTTTAAAAAAACTAGTTTCTCTGAATATATTATAAATAATTGGCCCAAGCCAACCTGAAGGACCACTGTGTATTTTGCAATCATTTACTTAATGGATATGATTTGTGCAACTTTTAAACTCCATTTGTTAGGGTAGGGATTATGAAATCAATCAATTTAAAAAAAAAAATTCTCATTTTCATACCAAGCAAAATTTGGCTTTTGAGGTGTAGAACTAAACATAGATCATACTGGTTTTATTTCTTCCTTCAACATAAGGCAAGAATTAGTCAAACAGTTCTCTTGATTTAAGCCTGCCCTGCCAAGGGTGCAAGTGCAATACTTGACAAATGCACTTGGATAATAATAATGGCCAGTCTTCGTGAGCGAAGATTTGGGAAAGGTCATTAACCCTTCGAGCCTGCGCAGTGGATTTGTTTTTTTTAGGTGAGACACAGTGTGCGCTGAACTGAGCCCACCCTTTAATCCTGAGGTTCATCTGCCGGGGCCAAGCAAACTTGGACATTGGCAGTGAGGTCCCCAGGACGTAGGTTTGTTTAGAGTGACCTTCTCTTAGATGGATTGCCTTACAAGGCTGACGAACTCCATCTGCCCGGGGGGCTGGGAATCGAACCCGGGTCGCAGCGGTGAGAGTCCTGCACCCTAACCACTAGACCACCAGAGGCCCCGCACAATTTTAATGGTGCTTTTCTTAATAATACTTTGAAATCATGATATTTGACTAATCCTTAGCAGAATAGTTAGGCCTGATGGACATGTCAAGCTCTGAGTCCATATCCTTAAATGTGGGAAACTGCATTATGGAAATCAATATGGCAACTCAGTAAAGACAAAATCTGTGATATGTGAGAAAACTCACCTCATACTGAGCTACACACAGAGCCTGATGGAAAGTGCACTGAAATGAGAGCACAGACTGCCACTTACTGCAGTGGGTCAGGCCCATTAAACAGCAATAACAAGGATTTCTCCATTTTCCCAGCTCCCAGTGAGGGGTCTCTCCCTGTTGATTTTTTTTCCATTCTTCACACTCCAGCTGAGTCAGTGACCTTGGTGCACTCTAGAGCTTTGTAGTGCTTCTACACTGTGCAGTGTAGATTGCAATTCTCTGCTAACTTTTAGAATCTAATTTCTGTTGGTAATGTCACCTGCCCCGAAGGATACCAATTTTCCAATTAAATGATTTTAAGAAAAAATAATTTAAACCACACATGCTATTCTTCAAGACAGCACCTGAACCCGAAACTCTCTCAGACAAATCAAATTTACACAACGTTCAGGCTCGATTTTTGTACAAAGATTGCTGACCTTGGGGTTGTGCCCACAGCTTTAAATCAAGTTCTGCAATTGCTCCTTTAGCCTGATAATTATTTGTGTGGGAACCAGATTAAAACCATGTGTCTTTCACCAGTGAGAACTCAGAAAAACAACACTTCTCCAACCATGGCTACAGCCAGGAAGTCTCCCTGCGTGCTGAGGTACAGTCCCTTGGCACATGATCATCTCCTTTTCCAGCTTTATGGACAGGCAGTTGCATTACTTTATCTGGAGCCTCTCTGGTGTGCCTGTCGGGAGGAGTTTGTTTATTTCTCCCAAGGGGAAGCTGTGTTTATTTTTCCCAGACCATGCTGCTTTGTCTGTCGCTGGTGGAGGGGGACAGAAGATGACAAAAATAAATCTGAAGAGCCAGTGACCTGCCCTTCAAGGTCCTTTTAGGATCCCTGTATTTAGCTTAATGTATGTAGCTCTTTTCTATTCTACCCTCAGCTCAGAGGGCTTACTGTGTCTTTCAAAGTAAAATACTTCTGCCTTTTATTTGCCTGGTCCTGATTTCTCAGAGTTGCACAAACCTCCAGAATAATTCATGTGGTAGCAATTCCTACCTAACGATTTAAGGTTAGGCCAGAATTTCCTTAAATCCTTAATGTCACTTAACATACCCTTCTCAATGCAAAGAAGGGAGATTTTTTTGGTCACATAACCTATCATACAAGCCCAGAACATATATACACATAGTGCAGTGTTTTTCAAGGAAAACATGCGCAGCATTTTTACCAAGGAGACTCTAGAAGACAGTCGGAAAGCGACTCAGTGAGAAAGGAGGCTCAAAAACCAGCTGCTGCAAAGCTCCTAAGAAAAGAGACTTCTGAGAGACAGACTTGCCAGCTAAGCCTAGATTGTACCAAGAAACAGGTCTCACCTGTAGCTTTAGAGCTTTCCTGGCTCTAAAACCTGCCTTTACTGCTTTTTCTACACTCTTAGTCCTTGCCAACCCAGGGGAGGAAACGCGAACCAGAAAACGAATCAACCAGGCTCTTGCACAGGTTTGTAATAAGCTTTGGGTTCCCTTAAAAGTGCTGGTGCAGGCTGTAAGTGTCCATGTCTTGCCAAAACCAGGAGCCCCTTCCCACCTGTGCACAGCAGTGTACCACCCTGCTGCCAGGGTGAGGTTGATGGCAACGTCCACCGGGATCATGTCAGCCACCGCTTCGTTGTTGGCGATGACAGTCCGCAGGATCCCTTTGCCTGCCTGTGGAACAGAGGGAAACAGTCACCAACTTCGGTCTGTGGTAAGATTTCACTGGCAAGATTTCATCAGCGTGGACTGACTGTCACGGTGGCGGTTTTCAAGCCAGGCACGTGCTGCAGAAGATTATTTGGTTTCTGTGACAACAAAGATGGATCTCACGTGGATCTCGTGGTTATGCATTTTCAGGGGAAGCTTGGAATATTACGACAGCTGTGCTATGTATCAAGGAAAGCTGTGACTCCTAATTTGACTTAATAGCAAAGAAATACATCTGAATTTACTGATGTAAAATTTCCAGTGATGCCTGAAGGTACGCTTCCTTAAATGACAGGCTGACAGAGGTTTGAGTTTCCTTTAAAGGAAGTAGTCACCTTGGAAATTACACCAATAGGCTTTTTCAAACGTTGACTCCCTTTCCTTTGGATGTATTCCCACTTTCCTCTTTTCCAAAGCTGTGTCTGTTAAGCTGAAGGATACGGTCCCTGCCTTGAAGAGCTCACCACCCAACAAAACTCAAGAAAGGAATGAGTGAAAAATACAAAGTACTGACAACTAAAGAGAAGTAGGCAGGAACAGAAAATTTTCATTTTGCTTTGATTGGAAGTGCATTTTTCAGGGGATCAGGCTCCCCAAAATATATGTATTTAATCTGAATGCTTATCAAGGGGTTCCCATGGGGACCTTCAGAATCTTTGGAGGTTCCACAGGAGAGACATGGCAACAGATGGCAACAGCATGGCTGGCTGAATCAGAGAGGACAATTCAGGAATACTGAAATGTGGAGGTGAAATGGGGTGAAGGAACTTCACCTGGTGCATCAGGTATGAGGGCTGAACAGAGCACATGAAAAAAGAACCCCCCCACGGCAGAGTCAAGGCTGCAATCATGTTATTTCTCAAGTGGGAAATAATGCAGTGAAGCTGAGGACCCAGGGAAAAAGCTGAGAGGATAAAAGCACTAGTGAGGAAAGGAAGGAAAAAAGCTCTTATAATTTAGAATCATGCAAAAGCAGAGGGAAAGACTGAGTGAAGGGGCAAAGGAATATGCTTTTCAGATCCATCAATATTTAAAAGTTAGGGCAAAGGAAATGTTACAGCTTTTTTTTTTTCCCTTTCAATCTGAAACTCCAATTTAATTACAAAATAGATCAAGATTTTCTACAGCAACTAGACAGGAAGTGCCTAGTCATGTAAAAACCCTTGCCTAAAGTTTGAGGAGAAAAAAAGAAGTGATTAAAAAGCCTTTAAGACCTGCTATTAGCTTGTAAAGCACATGCCATCGTCTACTGGTCATTGGTGGATTTTAATGGACACTGCATCCCCTCTTTGGGAGGTGTTCAATCTACTGGGGTCTTTTTGGTTGTTGTTCCCTCTCCTCCTCCTTTCCCCTTCTATAATCAGATGGGTTTGTTACATTTCATAGCTTGCAAGTAAGGGAATACCATTGAGGACTGATTTAATTTTCAAGAGCTGAGACTCCTGAGCAGTCCTATCTCATCCTTGGTGCATCTGGCAGAGGGATCATGGGCTCTGACAGAGTAACAGTGGAAGTTTCCCCACAGGCCTCACTCCATCCTCCTCAACCCCTGTCATGCACTAACTTCTACTGCCCCAAGCAGAATATCACAGTTAGGCTTAGACAACATCTTGACTTGAAACTTCACTATGTTTTTTTTTTTTTTGTGTTCTTACTACTGTCTTTTTCAAGGGGAAAAACAAAAAGCAAAAAGAACCAAAGGGGGCAACTAAGGTCAGTTATGGATGTTCCACTGCTGCCAACACACGCCCACTAGAGACCACTGTGTGATCAACTATCACATTTTCACAGGTACACTCAAGTCCTTTCCTAGGCCTTCAAAATGAGGACGTTTGATGGATGTGTTCAGAGCAGCACGTGATGGTCATGTACACACGAGTGAAGTGGGTTTGTTCAGCATGGAGAAGAGAAGGCTTTGGGGTAATCTAATTGTGGCCTTCCAGGACCTGAAGGGAGACCACAAGAAAGAGGGGGAGAGACTATTTCCAAGGGCCTGGAGTGACAGAACAAGAAGGAATGGCTTCAAACTGACAGAGAGTAGGTTTAGATTGGATATCAGGAAGAAATTCTTTACTGTGAAGGTGGTGAGACATTGGAACAGGTTTCCCAGAGAAGCTGTGGCTGCCCCATCCCTGGAAGTGTCCAAGGCCAGGTTGGATGGGGCTCTGAGCAACCTGGGATAGTGGAAGGTGTCCCTGCCCTTGGCAGAGGGTTGGAACTGGATGGTCCCTTCCAACCCAGGCCATCCCATGCTTCTATGATTTAGAGATTTCTTATGTTGTGTTTTTAAGAAAGACATCAGGGTTTAAGTGTTTTGAGTCACTTCTCACATTGAAAATTATTTGGTACTTCTTTATCAGATATGGCTTGATTTCTGTTTATAGTTGCTGACTTTTTTCTCTTTAGTGAAACAGAAGCAGCTGTAAGCTGAAGCCTCCAAAATAATTTCCCAGTCAGAGCCTGATGTCTCTAGACAGCCTCCCAGGTGAGGTGCTTTGGGGCCAGTCACTGTCCAGAACACAAATTAAACCAGTTCTGCCCTACAGCTCCACTGCCTTGCAGGGAGAAAGGTCTTTACAAGTAATATGGAACAGTGAGACAAAATGCCTCAATTACAGTCCAGCAGAAATGTAATTGATTTCATTTTGTTCTTCAATCAACACAGCTCCCCACAGCAGCTGGAGAAACTGTAGGCAAAAGAAACATAATTAGATTATCAAGAACAACTTGGGCTCCCATATTTCATGAATATTTAAAAGAAATGTATCTATTAATAGAATGAAGTGATCAGACTTAAATATTATGAGTGAGGAAAAAAGAGTCTTTTCAAAGTTTGGAGTTCAGATTCTGCCCAAGATCATCTGAAACAAATCTGAATCTGGGCGTTGTTCTCCCTATAGGATGAGCTTGGGTTAGAAGTTGAAAGTGAGTATTTTGGTATGGGGTAACAACTCAAATACACAAAACCAAACCACTAAAACACTTCCCTTCTGCTTTTTCCATCCTTAATTAAGGCAAATAAAGCTACTTGTCTAACAACTGCAGTTTGAAATACAGTTGGCCAAGAGAGCTGGTTGTACTGACACAACTTTCAGGTAATCAAACTAATGCACAAATCAGATATTCAAGGGTTCATTTTTAAACTACCAAACAGGAATTAACCAATTCACCAGATCCAAGCACATTAACTTATGTATTTATTAATTAATCCTGCCCCCACTCCAAAGACCAGAAGTCTCTTGGGTCCCTAATAATAAATACCTTTCCCTTCCAGAAAACATTCCAAACAACCTGGTCTCTACACACTGCATCTATTGTCATTGTTCTTTGTCTTTTTCCTGGTTAAGCCTCAATGTAGTTACACATCGTACTTCAGTACTGAAGAGCTTAGTGCAGATGACATGAATTTCATTGTCTCCTTATCTCCTATACTGAAAAACCTCAGAGCTTCAATCCTGAGCCAAAAAATACCATCTCTATTTCAAATCTTTCAGTGCAGGTCGAAGCTTTTATATAAAAAGGAAGGGAAGCTATTTCCTACACTGACCCTAGAATCTCATAATCTTTACTTTCCATGGAGTTAATTTAGAGCTAAAGATACAGGCTGGCATCTGCATGCAGAACCTGGCCCAACTGAAACCAACAGCAGGTTTGCTGTTGCATTTAGCAGGGCTAGAAAATGTTTTGGTTTTGAAGAACAGAAAATATTAGGTACTGGTAAGAGTGACAAGGGATAACCATATAAATCTATCATAGAACCATGGAAAGATTTGGGTTGTAAGGGACCTTAAAGATCATACAGTTCAAACCCCCTGCCATGGGCAGGGACACCTTCCACTAGCCCAGGTTGCTCAGAGCCCCCTCCAACCTGGCCTTGGACACTTCCAGGGATGGGGCAGCCACAGCTTCTCTGGGCAATCTGGGCCAGGGCCTCCCCACCCTCACAGCAAAGAAATTCCTCCTAAGCTCTTGTGTAAGTTCCTAAAGTGGACAGTACTTTAAAAAGACTGATATATGAGCAAAATTTCCAAATCCTTAACCAATAGGTGTTTTTCACTCCTTGGCAGATTAAAGGCAAAAAAAAAAGGGGGGGAAAGAGGCTTTTTAAATGACGAAAGATTTTATCAGCTTGTTTTACAGCTGAAAGCATATGAATTTGGCCTGTGTTTCATAAATGTACTGGCATATGATACACTTATGACAGCCTGCAGCCAGCTGTTGTAATTTGTTTCTCAACCAATTCACTTGTGGGGAATAAAGAAAATGCAATGGAATTTTTTTTGTATAACATCTCTCCTGCAAACCAATTCTGGATCCATTATTTGACAGACATCTTTAATGCTCAAAAGTTATTATAATAATAATGATAAAAAAAATCAAAATTCATGTCATTACAAAAGTTAGAACCTGTCACATGAAAATGTAAAGAGTGGATCTGCAAAATGAAGGAACTGCAAAACCATTCTTGATCGTGATGACATTGTCACAAAAGAACCCAGAGAACAGCACAAGACGCTGGGAGCAGAGCAGAGAGGCAGTGCAAGATCTATGAGTGATCAGCAAATAAATAAAAGGCTGTAATAATTTTTTTAAAGAAACTGTCACAAGAATAGAAGCCAATAACAATTTGTGACCACAAGAGATGTGTTTGGGGCTGTTGAATGCCTCTGGAATGTGTACTGGGGTTTCAGATAAAGCATTAGCTGGGCTATACACACTAATTTGTCCTGTGGATTCCAGCAGTAACTGTAACAGTTTTATTTATGCTCTACTTCAGGTATAAATGAGCTTTTTTAACAAAATGATATTTGGATTTTATTCTTCCCTCCTATGATTGCAGACTACTAATCCTTTTATATGCTTCACCGGGCTGATTACAATATAGTTCTGACAAAGTAATCAAGTTGGACAAATCATATATGAACAAAAATATCTGTCCATAGCTATGCAGCATCATGCATTGACAGGTAGACCTAAGGGAGTGATTTTATTTCAGAAAAAAAATAATTATAGGGCAGGAGAACAGGTATGCAACTTTACTATTATCATATATTAAATTGGAATGATTACCTTGATATTAGAGGGAATATTTTGTCAAGTTCTTATTTACCTTATGGTTTGTTCCTCACCATTTTGCACAGTAGTTATTTACACCAGTGTTAAGCAACAATATAGTGAATTATTCAAGTCACTGGCAGAGTCTGAATCACTGTTAAGTGTCCTGTTAAGAAGCACAAGTAATGAGACACTGTATGTTTATATTATACCAATTCTGAACTTCTAGAGAGAACTTTATAGAGTCTGAGTCACACACATTGTTTAAGTGTACTCTGCACCAGGAGAAATCCTGTACAAAGCAATGGGAAATGGGACTCAGAATCTTTGGTACTGTGGAGGGGGAACAAACTATAGCAGTGGATTGGGAAACAATACATACAGAGAGAGATGAAAGGATAAATACTGCTGCCTTGTATTGATGGTATGGGAATCTGGTTTGGAAAATAAAGCTGTATTAAGAGATTCAAGCTCTGACATCTCTGAACTACCCTAGTTTCAAAAATGCATCTTTTGCCTTCTCTTTGGAAATTTGGCCAAATGTGCCCAAACCTTTAGTTTCTTCAGTTTTTAGAACTGCAATTCACATTTAGTGAAGCAGCAACATGTATTCTTTCAATGTTCTTTTTCGAGCTCAGCAAAAACAGATCATCCTCTGGGTCCTACAGGCATGCAGATGTATAGCAAGTGTGTGACATCCTTCTACCAGATCCAGAAACCTGCTGTTACCCTTTTCTGCACACAGTTTCTAAGTGGTGCTGTTAAAGTTGTTCTTTTAATACATCAAACTCTACTTTAGGGGGAGTTTAAGTAGTAACTAGACCTACCGCAATAAATATTCCACTTGTCCCGTTGAAGTTGTCAATCCAACCCTGCAAAAAAAAGAATGATTAGTGTCTTTTTCAATGACATGTTGCTTACAGAGGCTTGAGACAGTGCTATAATGGTGTGGCATAGACAAAGCAGCAAGGAGACACCAGTTTAGATGGATGCCAGCCCATCTGGGACAGCTGCCAGGACACCAACCAGTACCAGGGGATGCGTTGTCGGACACCTCGTTCTGTCTGCAATTTACCCACCAACAACAAGAATCTAAGCTTGTTTTTAGAAACCACTTCTTTCCTATTTCTTGGCTGCAGGAATAAAATCTGCCTGTAAACACCACAGTGTCTTGGTGCTGTCATACTTGCTGAAAACAGTCAGTGTGTTATTTACCCTCCACAGACAACAGGCCAATGTCACGGAGTGATTTGGTTACTCCAGCTAATTTCTAAGACAAGGAAGAAAAAAAAAAACAAACCATACCATTCCACTTCTGAAACCCATCCTACTTCAGCTCAGGGAAGCTGCCACTTGTGGGAGCTGGAGTTAGGAGCAGGTATCTGAAACACCCAACAAAGCTCCCTCTCCCTTTCCAAGATGGGGAGCTTGGCCCAGAGCCTTGGCTCTATCTCAGCCATCTCTGGCACACTTCAGGCTGCACAGAAGCCAAAGGCGACTTTATGTTGCCTTTCCAATTTGGCTGCAGTGTGAGGGCACATTATTCTTACCAGCATATATTTAGCTTAATGAATGATTTCATTCCAAAAGTGCAGCTGCATTTAATTACTGTGTGTCTGACATCTGTATCTGCAACGGGCCCACTCAAGTGTGAATCTGGCAAACTCAACAACTACCAACATAAACCAGAGATATTAGTTAACTGCACGTAACATCATCCAATGCTTTCAAGGACCATGGAAGCCTAGGGGGCTGATAGGTTGAGTAGACCATGGAAAGACTCAAACCAGGATGTATCAGGACTACAACTGATCCTCGGAGCTCATGTTTCACATACAGAAACTCCCCTGTGTGTCTGAACAGACAATCAGTTGCAAGTCCAGCATTTTGCACCATAAGTATCCCAGCTCTCATTATTGCTTAAATGTGTTCTTTTCACTTGGAGACAAGAGTCTTTCCTGAAGATGCTGAAGCAGGTTTGCTGTTCTACTCCAGCACAGGTTCTCCACCTCTTCCATGTTTTCCTATGAACTGAAGTAGCTGTTTCTCAAGTGGACATTGCTACCCAAGTGGAGGGATATTCCTGACAGTACCACAGCCCCAGCTGCATCAAAAGGCTCTCGGTGGGGAATGGTGTATCCATACTTACTGGGAAAGGCTCATGCCAGCTGGCTCCCACGATGGATGGCCTGATGATAGCAATGTTCAAGTTTCCTTTCTCTTGCTGAATCAGGTATTCTGACAAGGCTTTGGTGTAGGTGTAAGTGTTGGGCCATTCCCCAAGCAACTTGGGTGTGATGTCTTGAATGATGGATTCATCCAACCACCTATAGGAAACAAGGAGAATGTCATTATCCATCATGCAGAGAGAGAAAACACTTTGGCAAAAAAGACCGGTGAGACAGGAATCCTGACCTGAAACAGAGGTCAAAGCCACTTAAGGTTTGGAGTTAGAACAGCTCTGTGGGAGAAAGGTTATTTTTGTGTTCAAGGTGCAAAATAAACCTGGTGAGCTTCACACTGCAACATCCAGCTCAAATCCAGGTACCTGTACAATCTCAATTTAGAGCAATCTCTTGCATGCTTTATGCTTCACTGCAATCTGTAACATAAATACAGCCTGATGGAGCTCTCCAGCCAAGCAATCCCACTAGGTAGTGCTCATCCTTAGCCAACACAATGTATGCTCCCAAGTACATTTCAGGAGATTCTGGGTAGCCTTGAGTTACCTGGTCATGTACCATTTACAAAGGTCTCAACAGCTGGAACAACATAATACAGGGATATTATTCCAGCAGCACAATTTACAGTGTTAATGTTCCTTCTTACAGGTTTTCCAGGGGTTTGTTCACACAGAGCAAACACTGAAACTGATGGTGCTTTAAAAAAACAAACAAAGTAAAAGAACCTCACCAAATATTTTTTATTTTGTTTAAGGTATGCAAGTACATAATCCATCAGAAGTAGTTACGCATATACCTTTTAAAAAGCAGCTCTTACCACCCCAGTGCTGCAGCAGGGGCCTAAATCCCTAAGGCTCTTCCCTGGCACACCATCAGGACTTCACAGGTCCTGCCAGCATCTGGGTCTAAAGGACAGGAACTGGCTGTGCTTCCAGAGCCCTCACACCGCTGCCAATCCCCGACAGGCTTCCAGCAGTCTGGTGTTACACCACAGAATCAAAGATTAGCTCCTCTAATCCAATTTGTAATTAAGTCAACGGACTTACAGTTCAGTCTGAATGGGTGCCCTCTTCCCAGGGGCATTGCAAGGATACTGCTTCCTGCAGATCCTCACTTCACCCCTCCTTGTCTTGAATTTCAGGAACAGGCAGAGGTCAGTGGGAGAGAAATATGGTGCAGACTGTCACACCTGAAGAATTACTGGATCACATCAACTTAACCCTGCAAACACCTGGTGGCTCAGGTGGCACAGCACTTTTCAGATGGCTCTCATTAGGCACAGATGGAAATATTACAGGAAAACTGTTGCATGAGAAAACATTGATTCACTGAAACTGCTGAACAGTCTGCAGGGGAGGGTTGAACTCAGTGAATCTCTCAGTTTTGTAATGAGTTAACAAGAATATGACAGTTTTAATATATAGATTTTTTTTTTTAATAAAAAAGCAGTATGGAGGCACAAATACTTTCCTTTGCAAGTCTGGTCCCATGCTTAAGAAACAAGGCAGGAAAAGTGTTTAACCATAAAATATGAAGTTTTACTTGAAGTTTACAAAGAGGTTATAAAGCAGCACATAATATTGACTTAATCTGGAAAGCCTGTTCAGGCAGCCACTGAACCTCAGGGTCTCAGCTAAATTGCCATTGTTTGAATCTGTTGAGTAACTAATTACCAGCCTACCAAAAGGAGGTGACTGTTTCTGCAGAGCCTCGAGGAAGACTTGTTTCATTTGGGAACTCAGATTAAGCTGCATGCAAGTCTTTTTTTCCTTTCTCTTTTTTTTTTTTTCCCCTGTTGTTTTGTGTTTGGGGTTTTGTTTGTTTGTTTGTTTACTTTTTTAATTTAATAATACGGTCTTACAGGTGTTCATTCTTACAAAGCAAGGACAGGTGTAGAAACACAAGGAGAAGCGATTTCCCCTTGCCTCCATCCTTCCCTCAGGTCTCTGCATTATTTTAAGTGGTCATCATCAAGAGGACCTGCCTCAAGGGTACCATCCTGCCAGGTGAGCTGATCCACCAGCACTGCCATCACAGGAGCTGAGGTGACAGTTCAGCCAGGCGAATGCTCCTACCCTTCTGTGACCTACTTTGAAGATTTTGAAATGCCAACTCACAAAGCCACTACTTTTGCTCACTGCTGCAACTGCCCCCTAGAAACAAAAGATGCAAATCAAATAATTACTAACTTCTCCATGCACCAAATTACTCTGCTGTAGGAAAACATAACTTTCTGTGTTAATCACTTCGCATTAATAAGACTGTTTCTTGTAAGTGATGACTGATCTGTAATTTCTGCAATAACAAAACCAGTTCTGCTTCAGCCTACAGTTCTCTGTGTGCCGTGTTCCTTACCTCAGCACACCCTTCAAAGCTGATTTCCTTCAGCTTTAGATTAAGGCAAACCATGCTTGATGCAGCAGATTATATGTTTCCCCTATTGGCCTGGCAGCACTTTAGAAGTGTGACTTTTGGTTTACACAGCTTAAGCCTAAGGCTTTACTTGCAGGTTAAATATCGAAATACAGAAAACCCAAGATATAATAGGAGGATAAAAACAGAAAAAGAAACAGCTGGGAGTCCTACTTGGGATTTCAGCTGAATAAATAATCATAAGCATATATCAAGTGCACGGCCAAAAGTGTCGCTAAATGGATCTGTTATTGCACCCAGTTCTATGATTATCCCTCTTAATGCACTTGCAGAAGAACACTTTAAGACAAGGGTTGTTTGTGAAAGGAATCTTCCACAGCTGGTTGATGCAAAACATGACCTGTATTTCTCCCCTGCTTTTTGAAGCAGTTTATAAGTCCTTGTCTGCTCCCCCTCCCTCCATTTGGAAGGTAACATTCTGGTATCTCTTAATCTCCTCTCTCTAAAACCTTCTGTGCCCAGACATCCACACACTATTTCTTTCACTTACATGATGAGTAATAAAAGGTGCATCTCTCCCATCTTCTTGCAACCCTGCTTCATCTTCCTTTGCTTCCTCCAAGCAATCCTCTGCCCTTTAGAACCTCATAGTTTTCTCAATCCTATTCTGCCTATGGTATGACACCCCAGAACCTTTCCCTGCTCCTTCTCACACTCTGCAGCCCCATGCATTTCTTTCATCCACTGCCTTTGATTTGCAGAACACCTGCCAAAACAATGACCCTGGAGAGAGTGATTTCCAACAAGGCCCACCTGGTGTCTTTGCTGTGAGCAATTATAATGCTCCCCGTAAACACTGTAAGGAAACAGATGCCATCCTAGCCGAGGGCACGCTGTGATTTCTGTCCCACTGAAAGTACCAGAAGTTGGTCAGCTTCTGGAGTAGGGGATGTAGGAAAAACAGTAAAAAAAAATTAAAAATCTAATAAAAAAAACCCTAAGAAAATTCATCTGTAATTATGTGGCTAAGAAAACAGAACTATCAAAGAACACATCTGAAAACCCATCCTCTGTCATTTCAAATATCATCCTCTCTGCTGCACATGCAAGCTATGATAAGTAAATTCTTAGGGTCTCATATGAAGCAGCTGAAGTAGCAACCTCTGAGGTAGCCAGGTCCTTCTGCACATTTCTGATTAGCAATCAGACCTGTGCTGGAGTCTTTTTTTATCTGAGACATCAACTCCAACTGTTTTCAAAGTTCAAAGTGATGGTAATTCTTGGGGCAGTGAAATGTAACATTGACAGTGATGAACTCCAAGGGACACTGTAAAACTGAGGCAGTGGGCAAAAAGGTGATAGATTAGCTTCACTGTAAATAAAGGTTAAGTAGTGCATTTAGGGAAAAGCAGTCTATCAAAACTGGTCTTAGAGGTTGCTGAGCTCAGAACTGGCACTTGTAGCTCTGCAAGAGCTCTGGAATCACAGCTGACAGCTCCATGAAACCTCCATGGCAATATCCAGGCTGGTGTAGTTACCCTAAATATAAAATACCGAGTGCCACTGTTGAGGGCACGATATTGGGTCAAGCAGTCCATTCGCTAATGCATTAGGGCATTTCTTATGTTTTTATTGTGCTTCACTTACTGAATAAATGATAAATGACAGATGACTACTAGCTGGAAGTAAGTATATCCAAGAATATGGGCCACTAGAGAAATTCAAATAGAAAATACTGGTTTGTACTAAATTTTCTGGAGTAGCTCTTAGGCAGTGAAATAATTTCTTTAGACAAACATTTATCTTTTTTTTTTTTTTTTTAATAAGGAATCAGCAGTTCTCCTGGTGGACATTAATTAATCTCATCTCCTATTACCTTAAATCAGGAAGAAAGATTTTATGCCAGCTCTTGGTGTTAATTAGTTCACAGATCAGTTGCTTATAGCACCCAAGTGGAATACCACTAGAAAATTCATGAAAACACATTAACAGCTGTAGGAAAATTCTTGAAAGGGGAATGTTTCCTGGGGCCTTTATCAGCTGATTTTGTTATTCTTTCTAATTATTCTTCATTTTGGTAAATTCAGTTAAACAAGAGTTTTTGTTGTTCCCTCAAAGTCCTGGATTCCAAGTGCCTCAAGTTGTACTAGGGAAGGTTCAGGAAGAATTTCTTCATGGAAAGGGTTGTTAAGCACTGGAAGGGGCTGCCCAGGGAGGTGGTGGAGTCACCATCCCTGGAGGTGTTCAAGTAATGACTGGACGTGGCACGCAGTGCTAAAATTTCGTTGGCAAGGTGGTGATCAGTCACAGGTTGGACTCAATGATCTCAGTGGAGGTCTTTTCCAACCTTAATGATTCTCTGGTTCTCACACTGAATTCTCTAAAAAAGCCTGTTTCTGACTCATCCCCATGTAACTCCGATTTAATACCACAGGATTTTTGAAATGAGTGAAAACAAGGTTGTGAAGCTGAAGAGTAAAAAAAAAATTATATAAGGCATATGCAAAAATTCAGTTCTTACTAAGGCAGCAACAGGGCTGCATGTTACAGAAAGCAGCAACTCCATTCCTGGCAGCAAATACACTCCTTTGTGTGCAGAACTTAATGTTGGACCCTCATGAAATCAGAGTCTTTAAAAAACCACAAAGAAACAGCAGTAACAGCAACTACGAACAGAAATCCCACCCGACAGGTGGTGTGAACATTCACAGGTCTGCAAAGTGGGGTGATGCAGTTCCTACTTACTCTACTAAGTCAAAGAGCTTCTTGGGCTCGGCTGGGGGTGGGTAGATGATCTCCTCGATGCATTTCCGGACACAGTTTGCATAGGCAGTGGAGATGTGGATGAAGGCCTCGAGGTTCTGCATCTGCCGGGCCAGCTCCAGGAGCCGCTGCGTGCCCATCACATTCAGCTGCAGGGCGTGTCTGAGGAGGGCAGGGGAAGCAAACAAAATGCGTTTCACTGGAAAGAATACGCTAAGACTGAGCCTTATCCAAACCCCATGAAGGAAAGGGAAGTCTCTGAGAGAAGTGGACACAGCAGAGCAGAAAGCACCAGTGAAATGCAAGGGCTAAACCAGCTTTCAGAGCAATGCTGCTGGCTCTGCTGTTCTGGACATGGAATAATATCTCTCACTTATTTTTACTCAATTTGAAGGGTCAGAATTAACACTTCACTAACATCTCTAAATCTGACATATTTGCCGCCCCTTCCTGGAACAACTATTTCTAACCACTGAGGCATTGTGGTTCCTCTGGTACCCATTCCACATTCTCCTTAAGGGACTAGATAAACACATGGTTTCAGTAAGCAGCAAAACATCCTTGGGCCCAGAAAAACATATTCATAGGTTGCCTGGCTTGGAAGGGACCTTAAAGATCATCCAGTTCCAACCCCTCTGCCATGGGCAGGGACACCTTCCACTATCCCAGGTTGCTCAGAGCCCCATCCAACCTGGCCTTGAACACTTCCAGGGATGGGGCAGCCACAGCTTCTCTGTGCCAGAGCCTCACCACCATCACAGCCAAGAATTTCATCCTAATATCCACTCTAAACCTACTCTTTCAGTTTGAAGCCACTCTTAATCAAAGAAGACACAGTTAAAGATAACAGCTTAAATTCCCCAGGAGTGGAGAAGAGAACTGATAAGCACATGAGAGTGTCCTAATTAGCAAGATTGACCTTCAAGCACCCAGCATAGCTAGAAGTTGTCCTAGAGACTATCTGCAATGGATCTCAGCAAACAGATGTACAACTCTGCTGCATACTTTGTACTGGAAGAGAGACACTTTCATGCACAGAAGGCACAAGGTTAAGGAATATGCAATCCATTCAGCCCAGGAGTAGAAGCTTTCAACAACATGTACAATATTATGAATAAAGCTATCAAGTACAGTGTATACTAACAAAGTTAATTACCTTGAAGATAAACTGTAAATAGTCCAGAGAAATGAAAACAGAAGCTAAGGGAATGATTAATATTTGGATCACATTATCTAAACCCAGAGATACTTTTCTTTTTACATACCTCTGTTAAAGAATAGCATTTTCTATACACTTCTATTTTCTTCTGCCCTTCTGGCAGGATGGATACTCGTACTTCAGCTACCCTTCATATGAAAGCTACTTTTCTGTGTACATTTCTGTTTGACTGCATCCATTCTGAGAGGGGGTGAACAGAACTGTGCTTATAATACAGGCCCAGCATGGATTTCTGCTGAGATGTTCAGAGTTCCTTTAGCCTTCTAAGGGAGTATCATATAACCCTCTAACTCTTTATTTATTCTATATATATCTTAAACCAGCATCTACTAATATTTCAATATAACAAAATTTCTGAGGTTTCTGCCCTCAAGAGATCTATCTGGATAATTCTCTAAATGTTGATGCCAGTAATTCACTTAGTTTCTTGATTGTTGATTTTCTCATATCTTGATAACACTGCTTTTTCACCTCCCTTATCTATTGGCTTTCCATATTATGTGGTAATCTCTGGACTTCTGCCATGTTTAAAAAATAGGGGTTTTTTTTTGGTTACTGTCAAGTTGCTGCTTGAAATCCTTTTATGAGCAGCAATATTGTGCTTTCACATTTCACTTGCTAGAAATTTTACCCATCTGATGTATTTTGTTATTTAGACAGGAATAGTTTGATTTGAACAACTTCTCATATTTTGCATTTAATCACACTGGATTTTCCTTGTTCTGTTGGAGAGATTTTAACAGATCACATGCAATCAGTCTTTAAATAGGTTCTACACTTCCTCTGAGCTGATGACCATTTAAACTTTTAACTTCTTTCTAGCTATCCTCCTTATTAAAACATAGTTTCCCTTTGATGTTTCATGCCATTAAGACATATTTTTAAAGCATGTTTATTTGTGTATTGATTTAAGAACATTTATGGCTATTAATACAACGCTTTGGTACTTACATCTTGAGTCATGTTGTACATATGGCTCAAGATTACATCAAGGGATGCTTCCTTTCTTGTGTTTCTCTAATTATTTATTCTAAAAAGCAAATACTTTGTGGTGGACATAATGGCTATCTATTTATCCTATGTACGAGCAAATGAAGATTGATATTAATAACTGTGTTTTCTACTCCACAGCTTTAGTGTTTGTCAAAAAACTATGAAGATCTAATAATTCAGATCAACCACCACAGTTTATTGAGCTGCATAGAAGCACTTACACATCTAATCTTGGTTTAGTGGCTTATTTCTGCTGTTTTTTCTTAATGGAAAAGCCTGCCTGGACAAGCACTCCCTGGGGAAATCCTTCAGAAACCCAGCACTTATTGTAAACAGTTAATTACACTGAGTGTTGGCTATTTTAGAGGCTATTTTCTCAAACCACATTTCACTTCCCCCTCCAGTTAGTCAGTGACAAGAAAGGCCATTAACACTTGCTTTAGAGACAGATGCAACATAGTTTCACCTCAAGCTGTCTCCAGCTCTGCCAAAATATCTCCCTCTTGACCTCAAATACACTCTTCCCCACCCCAGTTTTAGGTCATACTTAACTCCCTTACTGTATTACAACCCAAGCTTGTAGTACTTCCTTCTGCTCCCATGGAAATCTGCCAAGATACTTCACTTTTGACGTGCACATGCACATGACATTTTCAGAGCATCTACGTTCAGCCCAGAAGGACGTGTAGCACAAACACCTGAGAGGAGAATCACCACTGCAGATGCAAAGAGATGCTCTGAACAGTGTGTCACGGGCTGTTGTGCATTCTGAATCATGCTTAGCAAACACAGAAAGCAGGACATACTTCAGGGGTTCATCAAAGCGAACAGTTGCTGCACAGTGGAAGACAATATTGACCCGGGTCAGAAGCTCCTCCTCGTCTTCAGCACTGATGGCCAGCTTGGGCTGAGTGAGTTCAGCATTAATAGGCTTAATCTTCTCGTGGAAATTAGGGCAATCTTCTCGGACCCTGTCAAAGACCTTGAAGCACAAACAGAGAGAGATCAGGTACAGAATTAGGCTACTGAGATCGCTTTGATTAGTTGCCAGTCTGATTACATCAATCAATGAAACCGGCACAACAGAGAATGCCTGTCTAGGAGGACACAGGTGAGGTGATAAAATAGTTAATTCATTTGTTCCCTCCTGTGGGAAAACCTCATAGGGAAGACAGAACAAAGTAGAGCAGGTAGTGCATTGCCCTGAAAAGGTTATTGAATCTTCTCTGGACCACTCACTTCCTTGGACAGCCACTGACATTCCTCTATCTCCATGTCTCCTGCAACCACCTGCTATTTGACCTCAGGGGCTGCCTGTAGGACCCTTGCAGGAGCTGAAGAGCAGGAGGGCATCATATGGAGTGGGAAAGCCTGTGCAACATTTGACTCAAGCAATTTTCTGGATGGTTCTGGAAATGACTTGTGGAGAGGAGGGGAACAGGGCACATTCTCGCTCCTCCTCTTCCTTTGCTGTCCCTTGTCTGCTGTCACTCTTTGTTCATGTCAGAAGAGTCCTGTGGGGAACTGCCTTTGGGATAACAGTCCAGCAGGTTTGGGTGCCCTGTTGCTCACACCATGAAAGCAGATGGGTACAGCAACGTCCACCTGGAGACCTTTTACTCTGTAAATATCACAGGAAAAGAAGATGAAGCCTGAATTTCAAACCGCTGTGAGTTTGCTGGAGTAGGATTTCAAAAAATCACCTGAAGTTTTAGAAGCACCTGTTCCAAGGGTTTTGTATTGCTGCCCAGCATTATTATATTCCAACAATTTCAACCAAAAGAAAAGTAGCCAGTAAGTCCAAAAAGCTTCCCCTTTTCTTTTTTTTTTTTTGGGGGGGGGGTGGTTAGGGGACAAAAGAATGTCAACACAAAAGGTAGAATGAATAAATAAAATAGAAAGGCTGCAGGATCTGAAGAGGTACAATCTAGATTTCAAAGGATAATCACACTTCCAAGGTAACCATTGTACCAACGGGAACAACTGGGAGAGATTACTGGGGGATGATGCAAAGGGTGCACCATGCCTTTGGGCACATTTTAGAACTGTCTAGATAAGCATTGCCAGGAAAGGGAGGGAATAGCTGAGCTTGCCTTGGGGCAGGAGGGTGGACCAGCTGACTTCACAGTAGCTCTGTGGTTTTGGGGTATTTCCTCTACTCTGTAATTTGCTCACCAGTACACTGAACTTGGAAATCTCTTTACTACCATTGCCTCTTGTTTTCCTAGAGATTGTTCTGTCTTCGATTTGCCCAGTACTTATGTAAGAGCAGAAATTGTTTGACATAAATTAAACATACTAAAAGACACGTGAAAGATTAAATTGATACCAATAGCAGTACTTTCCTGTTTGACTAAGGGATTACCATCTTTCCACTTATCTGACAACCAAGTCTAGATAAACCTTGAGGTTCTTAAGGACAAAGAGATGATAATGAAATCACTAGCCTTCCCCATTAGGCACCACAGTCTGTACTTGACTTCATGGATTTTAAATTGACATACAGCTGCACATCCTTCATAAACCAGAAACTTGACCAAGTTAGAAGTCAGGACACGATAATATCATTTCACTGCTCTCAGCTGCACCTGACCACACACACCCTTCATCAGCATGGCTAGGCCAGAAAATAGATTTCTAGACACATAAAGCTATTTATGGGCAGAACTGTTGGTGAGAGCTGGCTGGACTGTAGGAACTGAATTCCCAGGCACTAGCAGCCTCAACATCTGTAAAAAGCTTGTTTTCTGACAAGATGCTGTACTGGCTCTCCAAATACGCATCATCCCATGAGAGATCGCACGTGAGCAAGCCCTGATGGGACACAAAATGGAAAGGCTTCTCAGAGAACCCATGTGAGACCAAAGCTATCTTGTGGGAGTTTTAGAAGCATTTGTTTGTATTTGTTTGTTGTATTGCAAAGAGAGTGTAGAACTCCACCAAATGAGAGTGATTTTCTACTTGTTTTACTTTGGCATAAATAATGCAGAGAAAGAATGAATCAGCCCTCTCACTATTTCAGTCACAGCATATAAAAAGAAGAGTAGTATTTCTGCAGTGCTTTGCTCGAGTTTGGACAGTTATATTCTGCCCAGATGCCATCTCCTCCTGACATTCCTACTGCAGATAATATCCCCTTTAGTTTCTGTGCCTACTGTTACCACGTGCCACTCAACAGCTGCAGTTTTTCACCCCCTCCAATGATTCAGTGCATATCTCTGAAGGATGAAGGCAATTTCTGAATACAAGCTCACCAGTCAGCACACTGCTTTGGAAACCTTCTGGGCCACAAGATCATTCAGTTCACCAGCACCATTAAATCAGATAACAGGAGCAGCTGTTTAATCAAAGCCTGCTGCCTCTTCTATGAAATCTGAAGATCTCAGACTTGTCAGCGCTTTACAGGGAAGTGCAAAAGGAGTTAGAGACAAAGCAAATTCAGCTTATTCTATACTGTTTCCTATAGTTCAAGAAGTACTTAACATAAAGTGTATGCTTAGTCTGCAGGTAAACTGTAATTGCATCTCTAAATTCTCTAAATCTAATCTGTGTTTTCACTTTATATTGTCAAGCCCTTATTGTGAAAACAGGACATCTAGAATTTCTCCCAACATTCTATTTGAGTGTGTTTGATGGCCATCTCTTTCCTTATTCCTGCCCACTTAAGCTGTGACCTCCCTTTCCAAAGGACATCTGCAGCTCTCAGTGTTCTTTGCTCCTGCCTTACAGCATGTAACAACTCAGAGAGATTTCTGCTTACCAATCCTTCAATCAGAAATTTTTCCATACCACAAAGACAGAAAAACCTCAAAGAAAGGGCAAATTGCACATCTATGGAAAAGCACAGATGAAAAATAAAGGAACCACTGAACGCTGCAAAATACCAAAGGCTTTGCATCTTCCTCAGGACACAATTTCAGTCAAGCAAAAGCAAACTAATGAAAGTAGAGTGCCTAAGCCATGGTCTACTTTAAAAAGGAACTTGTAGGAGTTTGGTCTTATAACTGCCTTTCAAAGGCATGGATAGTCTTTTTTTTTTTTTGGACTTATCAGTCCTCACCCCTACAAAAACAACTTACTGTAAGAGGCACCATATTCAGGAGCAGGTAACCTTTTGTCCTCAGGTGTGTTTAATGGGATATTGGGCTACTCTAGGAGGATTAATATGCACATTTCAAAGTACTGCTGAACATTTCAAATGGAGAAAAATCAGAGAATTCCCATGAAATGGATCTCATGTATGAAGAACTACTGAAAAGATTAAGATTGAAAGAGTTCAATTAAAAAAAAAAAGGTAAAATGCTTCCATACTTTCAGATGAAGAAATGAAGAAATGGAAGGGATTGCTTAGCATAACTCAGGAGAATATAGGCATGAATTGCTATATTCATGAATTTATCCTAAGAAAGACATAGGCCAAGGAGTAAAATATTGTGGCAACAATTTCTTTAAAGAATAAAGAACAAGCTGTTCACTGGCTGTGTGGAATAATTCTAAACCCAAGGTGGTTCAATCCCTCTTCTGAACAGAAAATGGGTGTATAAATGCAGGGGAACAGCTGGTATATAAATATACAGAGTAACACCCTGAAGTGTATATCCATCCCTCTGTGATTTCAATGGCAGCCTCACGAGTGACCATCACAAATTTAAACTACTGAAGGTACCAAAGTTGTGAAAATAACGCTTAAAAAAACCCACCTGATCTCTGCAGTTTTCTTCTGATGAAAGGGCTTATGCCAGTTGTGTTTGCCATTGATAAAATCCTCCAATACATTCTTGAAGGAAGGAAGGTACATAACTACTGCTAGAATTATCATTGTAGCAAATTTGAGATACAACTGGGCAGCTTCTTGACATAAAGTAATTAGCCTGCAATTAATTTTTAGCCTGGTAGATTTCCAGCAATAAACACCAGGATTGTTCAGTCAAGAAATGCGTGAAAATGCAGGTCAGAGAGCTTTAATTGGGACAGAGCCTTTTTTTCACCCCCTTTTGCACTCTCTGCCTCATTTCCTCTTCAGAAAATTGCTTTTAAGTACAGTTCTTCTCAAGGCAAATAAAGCATAATTCATCTAATCAGTTAGAAAGCATGCAGCAGAGCGTTCCTCATTATAGGAAAACAAATGGCTTATGCTTCAATCCAGAGAGCTATTACTTTCCCCTGAGTAGAGCTAATATAGTGGAAATACAGTACCCACGCCCGGATATCAAGTAAACAAAACAGCTGATTATTTAAAGATAAAGACTACAGAAACAAAGAGATGACAGAGAGAAAGTTTCCACATAGGTCAGCTGAGGCTAGTATGTATAGCCAGCTACTTAGGATATGGTTTTAAATAGCTGATTTCCTTGAAAACTGGCTGCTGACAGAGCCTGCTGTTTTCTAGCAAGGATACTCGAATTACATGGCAGTGAATCCAGAACAGTAAAAGGAGCTCTTCAGGAGTCACGACGTTGCAGGGACTTGACAGACATGGAAAGTTTTGAGGTGGGTGGACAAGTCTCAGATAGAATATGGAGCTTTTTTACATTTATCACAGACATTTCTACCTGGGTATCACCACCGGCGTCTGATGGTACGCTTGACATTTAAAACAGGGGAAGAATTTCAGTGCAGGGAAGGAGGATGGTAACACTTGGAGCTTTTTCTACATGAACCATTTAACTTGTTTCTTCCCATGCATTTCCCAGAACTGTTTTCCTTCTCGTCCTTCTCCCATAACTGTGCCCCAGTTCCATGGGGCAATGGGAGTCAATTGCCAAAGGATGTCTAGAGCCACAACCACAGTCAGGTCCATCTCCCCTTCCTCAATTCCTGTCATGCAGAATTCACTGTCAATTACTTAGAGAATCACTGGGAGTACTTGGAAATGTTAGTAAGTACAGAGTTATCCAGACACAGCATCTGAATCTGCTTTTCCATATCCATTGCCTTAATTACAGATATTCAAAGTTTCACTGCCAGATTTGCTTGAACACCAGGGAACTTTAGGAGTGTTTTCTGAGTCCCTGAGGATAACCAGCCAGGAGTGAGGGCTGTGTCAAACACAGACACCTCCTTCTTGGAGACGTTTTGAGAAATAACCAAGAAAGGCTTCGAAAGACATTTAAAGAAATTACCAAAAACTACTTTGCCATTTGAAAGTACCTAAGAAAAATCAGGTTGAGTTTTAGGAGTCTATGGAGACTGGCATAGCAGCTACACACAGTGATCTCTAATGCATGTCATGTATAATCACAGTAAAACATATTGTTTTACCTCAGAATTCTGAGGTTCCTCCCCTCTGAAAAGACAAGTTTCAGGCATGAAAAGTGACAAGTGACAGGCATACTGGCTGTCACACAGCTACAGATGAGGAAACCAGCACATAACCTGTATAAAACACAGTGCTGGTATGCAATTCAGAGTTTTGTTTCAAGGACAACTCCACAGATGCATCTCGGCCATACAACTCCTGTAAGTACATCTGGGAAAGTCTTGAGCCACTCTGCTCTGAACTTGGGTCCCTCCAAAATGCTCTTCCAAAGGAATGGCAGCCTTGAGTGGGTGTCCTCCACTTCCATACTCACTTATTTAAGATCCCTGTCCTTTTCTTGAGGCAGAAAGGAGAGAATGTCATCATAAAGAGGATCATGGCTAATGTGGACACCAAAGTGCACCTTAATTAAAAGAGTAAGGGAGATAAAATCCTTTGATGTCAAACACAACAAAAGTTGAATAAATCAAGACAAATGCAGCAAATACTCAAAGCTACTAAAATAAAAGAAAGGGATTTTTTAAAACATTGTAGTGAGAGGGCACTCAAGTATAGAGAGCTGAACATCTGGGAAATGAGTGCAGTCGAAGAGTAATTCACTGTTACAGCATGAACAATGCTAGAAAATTACCAGAAAGAAGAACAAGTCAGAACGAGCTGGTCACAAGTGAGGAGTTAGCCTGGAACAGGGGCTTTACCCAACAAATATCCCACACGTGGCCATGATGTTTTGGAAGGTAAGAAAGCTTAATGCCATGAGTGCAAGCCACTTCCTGCCAGCTGGTCTCGGTGACTGAAATTCATCCCAAGAATATTCAATTTATGGATGTGTCAAACAGTACAATCATTTAACACAGAAGTTTTGCAGGAGGTTCCTGAAATGACTAATGAGAACTTCCTTCTCCAAGTGATAGAGGAGCCAACAGGGAGAGGTGCTGTGCTGAACCTTTTTCTCACCAACCTGTTGTTCTCATCAACAGGTTTAGATTGGATATTAGGAAGAAATTCTTCCCTGTGAGGGAGGTGAAGCACGGGCATAGGTTGCCCAGAGAAGCTGTGGATGTCCTATCCCTGGAAGGGCTCAAGGCCAGGCTGGATGGAGCTGCAACCTGGCCTAGTGGAAGGTGTCCCTGCCCACGGCAGGGGAGTTGGAACTGGATGGTCTTTGAGATCCCTTCCAATCCAAACCATTCTGTGATTCTATGATTCATTAGGATGAGTTATCATTTCATCACTTTTCTTTTGTGCTCATGTCTGATACAAATAGCTTGGCCTTCTTATGCCATTCCACATACATTTTTCCTATGACAATGTAATTTTTTGGTTGGTGCTTAAGAGAAAAGCACTAAGCTGGGGTACCTCAGCCTATTAAATATCTGCTTCCTTTCTTGCTGTCATTTAACCCTGGTCATATTTTCACAGTAAGGCTACATGCTGCACACACAGAGAGTGAATAAACTGGAAAATTACTGAGAGATTATATGAAGGTAATGCAATTTAGAAGACTGACAGAAAGAGCAAGAATATTGCTAAACAAATGAAGGCACTTGTGAACAAGAGACCAATCCAGAGAAGAAGCAAACAGTTGAGATTCTAAGAAAACACCTAAGAGGGGATGACTTAACCATTGTAAACCGATTTTCTCCAGTGTCACTCTTCCAAGAAAGCAAGGAAGTTACAAGTAATCCTTGATTTCCATCCAAGGAGTCTTCAGCTTAGGGAAATTAAAACTTCTTTAAGAAGATAGAACCATCTGTCCAAATAGTGTCAGCTACTTACAATGCAGTGTTGGCTCTGCAAGTACTGGACAAACTGTAATTAATGCCTCTGACTATGGCCAGTTCTCAGAAGAATCCATGGAAACCCCTGGATATGGTTGCAGAAACCCACAAACAAGCCTGACATCTGGAATCACAGCTCAGACCTTCTCTCTGAATCCAATCTCTTTGCAAGTTATACAAAATATGGACTGCCACCTGTATTGGAGAACTCCTTTTTAACAAAGCTTGGATCCATTGGGTGTACCCATGATTAACATTCTTAAAATTCACCTCTGCCTGGCATAGGTATAAAAAAATAATAATTAAAACAAAAATAATTTCCACTGAACTTCGTCGGATTATCTGGATGTAAGAAAAAGGCAAATCTGGCCCATGAAGTTCGTACCAGCCTCTTGGCATGAGTCCTCCCTTTTCCACTAGCTTGGGTCTCGTCAAGCAGGAGGTGTTGTCTTGTTTCACAACAAAGATACCTGTTGTTAGGAGGGCCATTTAACGTCAGCCTGTGATAGTAACACGTCTGCCAGGAGCAGATGTCGCTCACTTCCCGGTACAAAGAGCAGAGCGTTGCCACAGATGGCTCAGTTACACCATGTGAAATCCGTCTCCCTATCCTGTCGTTGCAGTTGTACCTGACTAGAATGTTCTGACAGGCCTGATGGCAAGAGGCAAGCCAGATGATGTTTCATGCACCCTGCAAGACTCTTTCTCTTTTAGGCATGAAAATATGAGTTTTGTTTGCAGTCAGGTAGGAGCTTATCTGTCTTTTTCTTTCTCTTTTCTTTCCGTTCTTTTTTTAGTGGCAGAGAAATTCAGGTATTTTAGTATGTAAGGAAAACCACACATTTTAACAAGGATCAAGAAAGCCATACCAAGTGCCCTTAAGCCAGACTCAGGTTTTAGCTTGCTCTGGCATCTCAGAGACTGCTGAAGGGTAATCAACAAGCCTGACTTACCATCTCTGGCACTCTATTAATTGTTCCAGCTAAAGCCATAATGTTAAAACTTTCTGACCACAGGATTTGTGGCTCAAGACATCTTTCACACTGACAAGCTGTTTTCATGTACTGAACATCCATCAATAGAAATGTTGCTTTCCTCTGCAAGTGTACTCCAAGGGAGACCAAAGAGGAGAATTCGCATAAGCTGAAATGGAATTCATATTTGCCCCATGTCCTGCCTTTACCTTCCAGATCTAAATTGCACCAATTAATTCTATGCTACCCGGGCCATACAAGGCAGAAAAGTGAGCACTTTTGCTAATTTTGCTTCAGGTGTATCAAATCCCTTGTCCATGTGTCACCAGAATGAGCAACGTTTCCCACTGGGTTGAACTGTGCAGGGCCAGGAGTTGGGACTTGGATGGTCTTTGTGGGTCCCTTCCAAACTCAGGGTGGGATTCTATGAACATGATTCTGTGAACAACAAAAAGTTGTTTGTACACAAAAGCCTCCCCATCTGTCTGAGCGGGGATTACCGGTAATGAGCCCGTGTCCTTGGCCCAAGTCCCAAGAGGTTATAAATTCCCTTAATGCTTTAATCTACCGTTGAAAAAACCCTGGCAGAAGGAGCAGAGAAGAAACAAACAGAACATACCCCAACCAACCCCCTGCACTGAAATGCACCTCTCATCCCACACAGTGGTTTCACAAACAGGAAAGTCACAATGTTCTGCAGATACTATTTGCATGAGGCTATACATCCTAACTTCATATTTAACTGAGGGAAGTACAACTAATTTCTCCACCTGTTCTGCTACAGTCAGTAGAGGCAGCCCATCAATTTCCAAGATTATCTGGGGGTGAAAAAACCTGAAAATATTTAAAGATCTACCCAAACTACTTGAAAGTTCAGATCTCTAGGGCATACAGCTTTCTGTACACCTACCACAACATGATGAGGTGTGTGCAGGAGGTCCTGATGGAGCACCCAGCAATACCTCTACTGGGAATGAGGAAAGCGATTAAAACAGTTCAAGGACAACACAACTGCATGAGCACAAAACCAGAGTGTGAAAAGTGTGTTACTCTGGTGCTGTGGTATGCAGACTGTGCACAAGAGAAAAACTGCTTGTCCTTAACTGGAACTAGGTAAAAGAGTCAAAGCTAAAATAAAATTATCTTAGTGAGTGGATATGGTAAACAAAGTGATGCCAGTATGAACTGGATGCTGGTAGGGCAGTTCTGGGGTGCAAAGTCTTAAGAAGTCACCTGTAACCAGGCTACTATACAAGTCATACCATACAAACTCAAGATTCCCTTAGTAATAGCACTGAAAAAATCCACCAAACTTGAGTATGGATGCAGCAGAAAATGGGACCAACCAGGAAAAAGGTAACTGGGGATAGACTGTTTATTTGGGAGCAGTTAGGACAGAGAAAGTGAGGTGCAAGGGTGGTGAAAAGACGAATCCAGAAACAGAAAACACGGAGATAAGCTATAAAATCGGGAACACAATAAAGGAGGACAAGAGTTTTTTTGTCAGCAGGAGTGTGGACATCTACAGATGGTAATGAATCTAAGTCCACACTGACACTGAAGGGACTCTTACTGGATAACGTGCTGGAGCCTCCATCACATCTTTATCTGAAAGTCCAAGAGTGGAAAAAGGAGGGACAGACTTACAGTGGCAAGGGGAGATAAAATTATAATTCAACAGTAGTTGGGTGTGATTCATAATGAATGGTAATTAGTAGCTTTATAGTTGTGTGTGCTTTTAGATTAAGTATCTTTTAATTGCTCTGTTAGCCTCTTAGTAGTATATTGCTTAATTTAAAAACATCATAATATCTTAATTCAGTTATGCCTCAAGCTTGGAACCTGAAGGGGAGAGTCAGGCTCGTAAAGTAACATATGGCCCCCTTTGGCTCACCAGCCTGAAAAACCAGCCCTATCCATCAATCAACAGAGACAGCCTTCACCCCACCTCCAGATGGATGCTCAGACTCATAGCAAACCAGTCTGTCTCCATCCTCCCATCAAATGACACCTGTAATTCACAGGCTCCAAAGCACTTGTAACAGAATAAGAAAACACTGATCTTTGCATTCTCTGATTTTCTGTGCTCAGCTCACCACATTTCTGTTTCTCACACTTGCATAGGAAAATGGGAAGCCCACCAGTGTATTATGATCTAAAAGAGATTCATGGTGTCATTCCTGTCAGCCTGAGGGAACCATGACAGCATGAGTGGATCTTCCCCACTGAAGTCACACTGTTATGGAGGGACTCTCATACTCCACTGGTCCTCCACCTTCCCCTGTGTTTTTCTTTTGCAGGACCCTCTTCTGGTACTGCAATATCACTTAATTTCCACCTCTTTGGGACCCCACGTACCACCCACAAGTTGTGATCTCCTGAGCAGCTATGTGGGGTGCCCAAGCAGGAAAGCAGAAATACTGCTGTGCTACAGCTGCAGAAAATGATCTCTGAGGTGGCACGTGCCCCAGTGGTGAACTTGAGTCTTCTTGTATTCTCCAGCACTATCCGAGCTAATGGCCAAGTATCCCACATATGGATTCCTCTAACTTCAGACAGATGCTGCTTTCAGACTTGTTTTTTTTATAGCAAAGGGGTTTTAACTCACCAGGTTAGTGGGGTTCTGAGGAAAGAAATATGAAAATCCTAGTCCATGCAATTTTCCTTACATTGAACATTTTATGGAAGCTCACCCCAGCATTCAGTTTTAGCATCTTCTCTCCAGGGATAATAGCACAGCTATTATCTTCCCATCATCTACTCAATTCATCATTCGGAGCATTTCAATTTTGTCTAATTCAGAGAGAGCAAAAACGTACTAAACCAAGAATATCTTCTTCCCTTTTACACTGGAAGAGATGACTCTCCAAACCACTGTGTTTCCTTCCCTCCTACAGGCCTAAAAGCATCTCCTGAAAATTTATATAATAATATCTGATCATCACTCTCTAAACCAAGAGAAGTAACAACTAATATGCAACACTGACAATGCTGAAGCCATCTGTGGCTCATCCCATCCTGTGAGGTGTGGAGATCAGCAAAGTGCCATTATAGAAACAGAACCTCAGGAGATCAACTCCAAGATTAAAGCCCACTTCCAAAGGGATGATGATCTACATCTGGAGTTGCAGCTGTGGAGATGTGCATTTCCTTGCATGCTGCTCAAAAGAACCTTGCCAGTTTAGATACGATTTTACCAGGCCAGATGCCAATTCTGAAACATTACTGTAGGATGTTTTGTATGGATAGCCTTCAGCCCTTCAGTTTAGTGTTTTTATGTTGCTAAAAATGGTTCAGACACATATAGTCATTTACTTAAAAAATGGACATTTTTACTGTAATGCCAAAGGGAAGGAGAATTAAGTCTCAGACTGCTTAGCACTGCTTCTGTTAAACCCATGTGAAACTCTGCCTTGTCTGCTACATATTTAGTATTTGAGAATTTCCCACTATATTGCAGTCAGCTCTAAATTGAAAAGTTCACTGTGGATATGGACTTTAAAATAATCTCCCCTGAGCTGTGCTGGGTCTGCAGGCCTAATAGACCTAAAATTGCATTTCAGTCAATATGGCAATCAAATGAGTCTTGAAAAAATACTGCCACATAAGAAAGGACCACTTAATTTAACCGCTTTCTGTTCTCGCACTGGTAAAATTGAGATGCTGCTTATCTAATTCCCAGCTGGTGGGATTGCTAAATGCCCTGAAAATGCAACACCAACGTATCAAATGGCTGGCAAGGAGCTCTTAAGAGATTACTCATGACTGAGCAATAGCCCACAGTCCTGGGTACTTCTTTTGCAGGGGAAAACGTCTTTCACCAGGGAGAGACTTTAATCCATCCACTCAGCAACCTGGTGTCAGAAATTGCTCTGTACTGGTCATGGAAGTCATTATCAGCACCGATAATTAAACCACGACCTTTAAGGGATAAGTGTGAGGGGACTGAAATGAGCTTAACTGAAGAATCTGCCCATTCTAACTGTACATATTGATGGGTCTACAGGGTGAAGTTTTCTAAACTCTTTCCTGTGCACAAACTACCACCTCCCCGGGGAGCTGCAGAGAGGGGCTCACAGGCAGGCAATTACTTTTGCAGGTGTGGGTTACCACTGCGTTTTTTCTCTCAAGACCTCTGTAGATACTGCGTAGATACAAGACTTAGGTTCACCTCCATCAGAAATTCCCAATGGTTTCCCACACCACCTTCAAGCAGACAGGCATGAATCTGTAGATGCAAAATTTCTCCTACCACAGAATTCTTTTTTTTCCACTGGGAGTTTTAAATGTCTGGTTTTGTGCCCTCTTGTGCTCAATGATAAATGCATCAGCATTTTAAAAAGAAACAGCTTAGAGAATCCCTCCCATAACAGAGCTATTAAAAAGCAATTTCCTTACCAGGGAGAAACACCACTGTCAAGCATACAACAGGCAGCCTCGCTTCATGGTTCATTTTTGTGTTTATATTATGGTTATTTTTCCTATTTCTGTTCATCAGCAAATCAGCTTGATAGATTAATTCTTTTTTGAGAGTCGGTCTTAGTCACTGGAGTCTGTTCACCAAGAACCATCTGTTCCCCAAGATTTCCCTCCCACACACCATGGCAGAATTACGCCTACAACCAGTTTCTTCTATTAGGAAAGAAACGACTATAACAAGCTGTGTGACATGAGTCCTTTGGGAGGCAACACAAGAACTCATATCTTTCTTCTTATTTATTATGAAGCATTTACATGCAATACCCATTACTCAAGGACTGGCTGGAGGGTAAATGAACCTGTCTACCCTTCCCTCCCAGTCAAAGTTTCATCCTAGAAATGATGCTCTAAGCCACAGTGGTATAATTACAAGCAACAAATGAGGAAACCTGTCCAACTTCTGTTTGTCAGTCACCTGAGAAACATTTAGGAGAGGTAATACAGTGTTTTGATTGTTTTCCCCTTCATGAACAATGAAGACAGTCTGATCACCCAGCGCTTGTCAGCGCTCGGTCAGAGCAAACTGGAATGGCTCTGCTCACACCATGTATTCCAGCTGAGGACATGGCTCTTATTTTTTCTAATGTGGAAGTTCATATTGGAGGTTTCCCTGTAGCCAACTTAAATTAGGGAGGGTAGCTGGCCCAGAGTTTAACACACTGACCTGGGATTTAGATATGGATTTATCAGCTTCAGCTCCCTGCTCCACACTGATTGCTGATTCCCACCCTCTTGCTACAGTTCCAAAAGGTGTGCAAGAAGTGGAAATGGGGAGCACGTGAATGATGTTGCGCCAGCCCTTCTTCCCCTCCCACAGCCTGGGCCCTGATTTCATTGACTGTGTTTCTGAGCCCATTGTTATGTTTATGGTGCCCCTCAAATCCCTACCTCTGCCTCTAACCTTTTCGTGATAGTGCAAGAGTCACCTAATCTTTCTGACTCAGACTCATCCTGTCTACCTTCCCTAAGTAGGTGTCTGGGAGAGTTTAATCAGATTAAACTGAAAGAGGTAACAGATCTATTGTGAAGGTATCACCTCACATCAAACCCATTACACCTGCCAAATAACAGCAATGAAGTGTGGGCCTTATCTTGGGGGGCTCATTCCAAGTGCAGGACGCTGGCAGATGAGAAGCTGCAGTTTAGCCTGTGTTCAAAGACCAGGATCAAGGGCACCCTGGGTAGCTGTCACCTTCAGTTCTGTCACTGAAGCAAGAAGACAAATTGCCAAACTGGTGTGAGAGAGAGTGAGTAAATACAGGCCAAGCCTTAAACAGAAAAACTGGGAAGGAGCGAGAAAGTGAATTGCTGTTTTCAGATTAAAGGGGATCCTACTGAAGAGACAGCACTTCTCTTCCACTTTACCTACACAGCCTTCTCATTCAGTCTCTGAAGTGACCTGCTGAACCAACTCCCTGGAGGTGTGCTGCTGGCCTTAGAGAAAATCTAATCTCTTTTAACAAAATGTTAAAGCTTTCAGAATAGAAATGGCATGTCTTGGCACTCCCTCTTTTCAGTGCTGCAGCTCAGAAGCCCTGGCACCTTCCCAGTGCACGGGTTCAGCTGTGCCTTTGGAGCCAAAATGCATCTAGCCTTGCTGTTAGAATGAAAATTAAAGAAAAGCAGGGAAAAGGACTGCTGAGTAAACGAAACACAGCACAAAACAAGGTGTAGGCAGAGAAATTATCCAGGGGTACAAGAACTACTGTGCAGCAGCAGACCTGCGATGTTTTTGTTCTTGCCCACCATCTGACAAGAGCTACAAAGAAAGACATAAACCTGCATCAGGCAGCTGGGAAATCACATCTTCCCAGTCAGGTCTCATCATGGTTTTATAGAAGGAAGGGATTGGTTTAAGTGTTTCATTTGCAACATTATCTTTCTATACATATTTTACTTGTAATATATATTTTTATCCATACAAATGTTTAGTGCAGCTCAAAGTCTCATTACATTGACTAAACATCATACATAATTAACTTTAAAATCTAGTTACTCTTTAGTAACATATCCTTTCCTTCTTCAGTGCTGAACTTGCTTTTACTTTCCCCGTGTGTTCCCTTTCCTGGGCACTGAGCTTATCTTATTTTGGGTTTATTTATTTTTAGCATAGATGTCCTTCACCACTCTGGTTTCATGTTCTGCTGATTCCCCTGATGCCAGGGATTTGAACATTTATTAGTGCCTGAACAATCTGTAGCAAGGCACACAAAGCTGACTGCTTTCCTAGAGAGCATCTGCATTCCAAGGAACTCACTGCTTCCATAGGTGCATATCCATGGAAAGCAAACTGAAAGAGGATGGTCTCAAAGTTGTATGAGTGGCCAGAATGACACTGATTAAACGTCCCTCAACCTTCCAGATTAGATCTGAGGCAGAAGGGTAACTAAAGGTCTCCAGACATATATTTCGGATTGCAAATAGGTTTTTTTGATTAAGTATTTCATTAATACCTAACTATTACATAGCCTTTTTCTTGAGTCAGTTCTTTATAAAGAAGAGCCATGTAATTTTTCAGAGCAGGAAACAGACACATAGATTTGAAGCAACCTACCCAAGGTCACATAATGAAGCAACAGAAGAATTGGAAGGGGAACCTGGATATTTTAAAGTCCTTTAAGAGGTCATATGCCTTCTTTAACTAGTGTGTCTTTCCTGAGAACTTCCATTTGAGAGACAAATTAATATTAAAATTATGGGACTGACTCAGAGTCAAATTTATGTTTAAAAGAAAATACAGCACACATTTAGGATTAGGAATATTATTTGTAACTGGAGCATAAGAAATTATGTTACTAAATGCATTGGGGAGAATAATAAAACACTTGGGTAACAAGCTTGTGGAAGAATCTATTCTTTTTTTGTAGGTACCATGTGTTCTCCTCTGACACTGTTCAGTCCTGTGCTGGGACAGCACAGGCCCCCAGGGAGAAGGAAGAGACAAGCACATGGGTGAGGCAGAGTAATGCCAGCCCTAGAGAGTACCAGCCTTTGGGTAGAGATTTAAAGATGGTGTTCACTGGACAGTGCCTCTGCTTGCCTCCAAGCAGGCTGGGGAGATCACTCTTTTCAGCTCCAAGCTTACAAAGAGAGAGGGTACAAATAACTGCTTTGCTCTTCATACCCTTCCCCCCAGCAGAAACTGCTTTTGACCTGTTCTAATCAGGAGTTAACATTTATCTGAAGGAAAACTGCCCAGAGACAGCATTCCTAATGTGTCCATAGAGTTAACACAGATAGGAAATGTGGAAACTGTCCCTTGGTGATCCAGAGGTTTCACCTAAATAAAAGGAAAGTGGTGAAAACTGTCCTCAGAGGACACATCTGAGAGGGACCGAGGAGTGACTGATGTGTGACTGAAGTGGACACTGGCAAATGAATTAAACAGATGTACAGAAACTAAGGAAGACAATGAAAAGAATCTTCTCTGCAACTCACAGATGAACTCAGAGGCAGCTGTGTCAACTCTCCTTTGATGCAGCACAGATCCCAAATCAGCACTGTAACAGTACACGAAAAACATTTCCAGAAACAATCTCAGATCTCAAAAGCATCTCTTCAAGAGCTTTTCATATTGTACATTTTGTTTAAATGGATGAACAACATGCAATTGGATTAGGTTAAATGTATATCAGTGTTCAGCAGCAGAGAACCAATGCCTTGGGATTGCTAGAGCTTGTCTTTCACGTCCATTCCAGCAGAAGGTTAATCTTTATTGCAGACAGAAGCAATGTTTTGGTTTAGCCACACCTTTGGGCCTCTAATACCAAAAATGTTTTCTGGCTCTTGCAATAGTTGCTCAGTTGTCCCCCAGTCAGGGTAAGTAATGAATTAACCACATTCTCTAAAACACCTTTCTGGAACCTCCAAAGGAAACCAACATTACATTTTATTTTGACAAATTACATACCAATGCATTTCTTCTGCAACTGATTCTGTCCAGCACAAAGGGTAATTTCACAGCATGTATTTCTGTGTGAAAGTTGTGACTTCTACCTAAATTATTTGCTTTATCCTACTGTCAGTGGGGAAATGTTCACCTTTGAATCAAAACCAATGTACAGATTCACAGGAACACAGAAACATGCCCCCGTTAATGTGCACCTACTTCAGATTGTTCCCTGCTATTTAAAATACAGAATGGCACACATGGAGAGTTAATATCACATACAATTGGCTTCTCAGTTAAATTGAAAATTTAATACAAGAGAATTTGGTTTTCAGCCTGGTTTCCAAGGAAACATTTCCAGCTATTATTGGTGGAGGTTACAGGTTGACTGTCAAGCCCACGATTTCCTTTGTTCCTGGGTCCATCAATTTGATTCCTTTTATCATCTGGTCTTCCCTACTGAAATTTGTGCTAATATAGGGGGAAGGGTTTCTTAATCCATGCAAAATAATCACTGTTTCCCAAATAACCTCTCCAAAAGAGAGACAAAGCAGTAGCAGTGATTAAAGGAGAATAAATGACACGAACTTATTCGAATAAATTTAAAACGTGACATGCAGGTTTGTATATGTACACATCTGCGCAGTGTTGACAAATATCTGCTGGAGATAATCTACAATTTTATTATTTATCCCTAACAAGCAGATGGGCTCCCACATTGCCTTTTACAAGAATACAAACTCATTCTGAAAACAGAAATGAAACAAGGAAGAATTTCGGAATACATGCACAGGTTTTTGACCGAATGCACCATTACTAAGGTAGGATTTCATAACCCTTTAGAATACCTGCATTTTCTAAAATCAAAGCATTAGAGATGACAAGGACTGCAGAAAATCAACTGCTAATGTCATTGCTCTTTGAGGATGAGGCAATACACGCTGGAGTGCAGATACAGAAGAGAAAATCGGTCCCAGCCCCACAAGCACAGTGCCTTGGTCTGGAACCTTCCTGGCTTTGTTTCTTATCAAGAAGTGATTGCTACAGAGGAAGAGAAGGCAGCTGGATATTTTCATGTGCACAGAAATGAAGCCTTGCTCATAGTGCTTAATGAAATTATACAGACTCAAAGATAACATCACTGCTTCTGTTTCTGCTTCTGTCCTTACTCGTGTTTCTGCTCTCTCTTTCTTCGTGCCCTGGCAAGGAAAAGGCTCTTCTTCCCAGCTGGAAGGAGATTGGACCCCGCTCTTCCTCCCAGGACATTCCCATGAGCTCAGACTGCAATATTTTTGCACCTCTGTTTTACCTGTTCCAAAACTGCTGTAGTGGCAGAAGGCTGGTATGGTTCTTTTTAAAGACTATTAATAATGTCCTCAGATATTAGAGAAACACCCAGCCTCCCTTTTAGCCATTTCAGTCATAAAGTATAGACATACAAGGGGGTATTGTTTTTGTTGTTTTTGTTTAACAGCTACTGGACTGCAATATGCTCTTTTCCATGAGTGCCTTGCACTGCAATTGCCTCAGCAACTTCTTTCTCTACTCCTCTCATTCCATCTAAACTGCATACCAGCAAACACCTTCCTCTGCTTTGTATAGTACATGTGTGACTAAAAAAGCTCAAATTTCTCTTCTTGGCCATGCACAACATCTCCAGTGTCCTTCCATCCTATTTTCAGGACTCCTTCAGCTCGTGCACTCAGTAAATATTACAGCAATCAGCGATTAAAGACTGTGCTTTATGTTAATAACTGGGTAATGACCCAGGCCTAATAGCCTCAAAACTGCACCCAGACATGCCCTGTTTGTGTAAAAAGCACAAACACTGATGCTGCTGCAAGCTAAACTTGGCCTTGATTCCTACAGAGTGACACTTACTCTGCAAATTTTTCCTTTAGACATCCATAATTTTGGATTACCTGGGATAAAGGTGAAACTTTTACAATTGTGTCATCGAAACAGGAATGCCAGAACATCACAAGGGCTCACCTTTGTCTCCTGAACTAAACTAGGTGGAGATATTCCAATATCATGAAAAAACTGTGGGTAGCATAAGAGCAGTGTAATAGTTTGATACTGATCAACACTGAAATTGCTACAGAAGTAAAAAGCTGTCATTTTGCTTAAAGCCTGCAGCAAAATTCGCTCAGTTCATAGTGAAGTGAACATTACACAGGTTCATTTATTTTATGAATTTCAGTTCTCAGTGTGGCATGCTGAGATATGAGTGTATTTGCAGTGTCCCTCAGGAGATGGAGCATGTCCATCAACAAACCCCGCTGTTTATTCATGGTTAATATTTTACAGCAATAAAGATTAAATACATTCCTCTTTGATAAGATAATAATCTGAGGGCAACACCTTCCCTGTCAAGGCTCCCAGTGAAACGATAACCTTTGAAACACATCAACCGCCTGATGTAAAAAACTGAGAACTGTCTCCATCAAACAACTCAATAACTGATCTGTATCTTTATGACTACAACTTCTAACTATGGAGACACAAACCACCTGCCAGGAAGACACAAGCAAACATGGGGTTAGCTCAGCACATCAAGATACTGATGGGATGAAGTTCTGCTGGAAAGTTTTCCCAACCGGACTGATCCCAAACCACACAGCATTATTCTGGTTGGTATCCATGGGCTGCATAGCTACTACACCTGCAGTGCATTTCAGCTATGTACTTAACTTGCTGGTTTGTTGCTTTCTGTTCTATAAGGCCATAAATTTTACAAGTTTAGTTCTCTTTTCTCCCAGGACTGAGAAGGTCTCTCAGATTAATATTATGGCATTCAGGTGAATGATACAGCATCTTGCACAGGTAGACTGTGGCCTCAGTGTTCTTCTGAAAAAAAATTGTTTATCATTCTCAGTTGAAATTAGTAAATAGTGCTGGAAGAGACCTAATAAGATCATCCTCTGTCTCAGTGAGATCCCAAACTCTGATATTGCTCAGTATGGAGTTCATGTTGCAGCTGCAGTTGGAAAATACAACTGTACCTAAGCTGGTTGATTTGTTGAGATTACAATGCTTGTTGAAATCTTACTTGACTCTGAAACATCAACTTGGGTGCTGGTACTCTGGAGTGAAATACACAAACACAGGAGATAACTAGTTCATACAGGTTGGGCAAATCCAAACCATTGCAATTAAAACAGAAACTAGAAGAGAAGGATGAAAAGGAAGGCAAGAAATAGGTTTCTAGCGCAGTTGCCCAGGTACCAGAAAGACAGTGACACAGAAAACTCTTTATGTGAGAAAAGAAGAGCAAATAGTTTAGGAAAAGGGGAAGCATTTGGGAGTAACAGATGTGTATTATGCTGAGAGGAAGAAAAGACATACACAACCATATGGAATAAAGGACTTTGCTTCCTAAAGGGAAGGGATTTCCTGTTAGGGTGGTGAGGCACTGGAACAGGTTGCCCAGGAAGATTGTGGCTGCCCCACCCCCAAGAAGTGTTCAAGGCCAGGTTGACAGAGCTCTGAGCAACCTGGGATAGTGGAAAGTGTCCCCCCAAAGGGGGGTTGGAACAAGATGATCTTTAATGTCCATTCCAGCTGAAACCATTCTATGATTTTCCTCTAATTTTCCCATTTCTGCATCTGTGATGATGTGCTAAAATGGCTACGAATTTTACTTACTGTTGACTGCAGTTGCTGAGGTACAGGTCATGGGAGGGACAGGTGACCTTGCAATTCTGGGAGGCAAAGGATATATATGGAGATGGAACCAAGCAGGTCATGGCTGTAATGATCTACAGATCATTATCAGAAAATGGCAGTAGAGCTGGACACAAGATTTGCATCAGAGCTGACTAGGAAACGGTGTGGTTAGAATCGCTGATGTGAGAGTGATGTTGAAATCAAAACCTTCCCTGGAGACTTCTGGGCTTAGTGAAAAGTGGGGAAACGGGTTGCTGGGCCCCAAAGCAGCAAATCCTTCCTGTCAGAAAGAAATGGAAAAAGTAATAGAGGAAGGGCAGAAAGAATGATAATCTTCCAAGCTTCAAAAGGAAGGATCGAAAGGCAGAATTTTGGAAGGATGACAAAATGATTTACTGCTTCCATGCCCTACTGAAGCTCAAGGTCTCTGTGCTGCTAAGAATGGTTACTGTCCTCTCACTCAATGTACTGTGCACATGGAAAAATCTGACAGGGAAGAATCTAATTACCATTCCCTAAAGGCTCAGAGACTCTCCATTGATAAAACTCCATCAAAATCATACAAGCACTACATTAACAATTCTGAACTGCAGTAAACTTAATTTATTCTGTATTTCTTTGCTATTCAGACTACAGTGTACAGAGTCCTGATGCCCTTTGGACATTGCTACCAAAACTAGTCCATTGACTTTGATCACAAAGTGAATGATGAAACAAAGCCAAGAAAAATCAGCACTCAGGACTTGCAGCAGACACCAAGCCTTCACAGGATTAGGTATACTAGGTTAAAAAATATTAGAATGAGACTAATATCTACTGAGAACACGCCACAATGTGGTTTTAGCACATATAAGCCTTCACATATGAGAAATTTCCCCCCCCCCCGAACTTCCATGCCTTGATCTTTTGTGCAACCTTACTGTAAAACCTTTAAATGTATTATATTTAAAGAACCACTTATTTGATGCTTGTAAGAGACTCTAAAGCAGTATTTTGGCCGATATTTGCAAAGTGATTAAAATCTTCTATTTAATCTACACAGGGTAAGAAAAGCATGATCATCTGTTTTGACAATGGATATGACATGGTAAGGATTAGTGCTTTAAACTGAAGGAAAGATAGGAATCCAACCTGACTGTCCTTTCTTTAATGGACACAGCAAGAGCCCTGTGCAGAGAAAATCCCTTCCTTGAAGAACATATATGATGACAACATGCAGGAGACGGATGAAGGAAAAAGGATGGAGATGAAGGAGTCTTGTCTCTCATTCTTTTGAGCAAGTCTGTATTTTCCCTGCTCATCTTTCTGGATGTGCCCAGCCATGTTACACATCCCTCTCCAAATTCTTATCTACAATATGGATTATCTCCGCAGGCTATTTCTGTATTTCACCACACTCTTTATGACATTAATAGTTACATGTACACATATTTATGGTTCTTTGCCCTTTCTGCAAAAAAACCCCATACACCAAAAAGCCAAAAAAAACAACTCGAACCCATCTCAGCTTTTCTACTGTTTCAGAAATAATAAAATGTTAAGCCCTATTTTCACAGAGGAATCTCTTGGGTATCTCAGAGAAGACATGTTGTGGGTTAGGACTCAGCTCTCCAAAAGATGCAGCATTCTCCTAATACCACCTATGAAGAAGTAGTTTCGAGCCACACCTCTTAGAAACATTGGGTAACCTGTACAATGTACCTGGAAAGCTGAACTGCACCTTGGGCATGAAGCTTGACAGGAAAACCAGCTGGCAAGACCATGTTTGAACAAGCAAACACATAAATGACCTCTAAAACATATTCTGGTTATCTCTGACTGTGCAATGCAGAATTCTGTGGCTGGGTAAAAGCTTCTACCCACGGCACTGGAAAAGATGTCAAGGCTTAGTAGTCTTTCACTGGCATATTGTTCTCCTTGTCCCACACTCTTTTCTAGTTTCAGGCACCCAAAAGTTAGGAATTCAGCTGAAAATGCTGCCTAGATTAGGCTAAAGACTTAAGAGTAAACACATATGTGTACTTGAGCCACCCTCATTCATTATGATAGCCTAAGTCTAATTCCACGTTGCCACTAACAGCCAAGGCTCTTCCCTGCCTTCCTGTCTGTCACGTGGCCACAGCAGGAGCTGAACTGGCAGAGGCAGGAGTTACCTTTTCAGCCAGGGGGTGGAGGTTTTTTTGTTAGTGCTGCCAAATTTTGGGGCTGGGTTTTGTGCGGGGGATGAAGGTTGTCTGTGGGTTTTCAGTCAGACCAATTCCTCTGCTATAACTATGTATAAGGCCTAACAGGAGCATGTGGGAAGCAGCCAGTTCATGTGGCACCTGGAGAATCCATCCCTTTCAGTGGCATCAGCAGGGACTTTGAGTGGCTCAGGTCATTCATGAAACTGCACCTCTTTTAGAAGCTAAAACTAGGGAAGATTAACCCTGCTCTTACAGGTCTTTGGGTTAAAAAAGTCAGAACTCATGAGACACAAGCTCCCTTGCTTGCCTTCTGCTGACACAGGTCAAATAAACCTTGCTCCAGGAAAATGCCTAAGCAGGTATTTCATTTACAGCACGTTTGTTGAAATGGGAACTCACTGCAAGTTCCATATTAGGTCAGCTTTTGACACACTGCATCTGGAAGCGGTACATCTGCTTCGTCCCTCATTGAAACGGGGAAAACAATTTCCATTTACTTGACAGAAGGGGTAGACTGAAGCTATGATTCATCTAGATATTTAAATAGTTGTCCTGGAGGAAGAATGTGAAGTTCTGATATGTATCTCACATCTTCACAAGTCCCTCTTCAGCTGTCCCGTAGGCCCCCTTTAGGCAGTGGAAGGCTGCTCTAAGCTCTCTCCAGAGCTTTGAATTCTCCAGGATGAATAACCCCAAATCCTTTACTCTTCCTTTTATCAACGATGCACCTATAGAAGCTTTTCTTGTTGCCCTTGACATTTCTGGCCAGGTTTAATTCTTTCTGGGCTTTGGCTTTCCTAACCTGATCCCTGACTGCTCTGACAGTTTCTCTGTATTCCTCCCAGGCTACCTGTCCCTGATTCCCCTTTCTGTAGGCTTCCTTTTTGTGTTTGAGTTTGTCCAGGACCTCCTTGCTCACCCATGCAAACACCTCCTTGCATTTTTGCCCAGCTCTTCATTTGGACACACACATTGCTCAGAGGAGGTGATCCTTGAATATCAACCAGCTTTCCAGGGCCCCTCTTCTCCCCAGGGCTCTATCTCATGGCACTCTACCAAGCAGATTCCTGGAGAGGTCAAAGTCTGTCTCCTGAAGTCCAAGGTAATAAGCTTGCTGTGCGCTCTCCTCACTGTCCTGAGGATCTTGAACTCCACCACTTCATGGTCAATGCAGCTGAGGCTGCCTTTGAGATTTCCCACCATCTCCTCTTTGTTGGTGGTTCCTCTATCACTCGGAGAAGGAAGTTGTCACATTCCAGGAATCTCCTGCACTGCTTATGCCTTGCTGTGTTCCCTCCAACACATACTGGGGTGGTTGAAACCCAGCCAGCTGCTCATTTGCTTCACTATCACCAAGTGCAATAATTCCTGTGACTTAAAACAACCCCACCAGGATGTTCCCAAGGCAGCTGGAAGAGCTTATCTCACAAAGGTTTGTTCAGGGAGTGACCTCTCCCACACAGAAACTTCCTCGCATTGAACACAGCCCAGCGGCAGCAAGAAAGTAAAAGCCAAGGGATGTATAAAAAGATCAGGGAAAGCTACTGGTCCTCAGGAGCTCAGAGATGCAGAATAGGATTATTCCTCTGTTTCCCTTCTCCAGCTTAGGTAGATAGATATTAGTTAGATATTACTTATGACAGCACTGCCAGTTATCAGTAGTCTGGCATAGAGAATGCACTGTAGCCTGGGGATTTTTTTAAAGATACTAAATAGGGCAAGTGCCCAGAGAAACTCCTGGGAATTCTTCTTATAAGTGGCCTCCAGACAAAGCATGAACCATTAAATTCTTGCAGTCTGACTGTCCAGCCAGGTTTCTTCTCCCCATCTTGACTGTAACATCCTTATCTGCATGTTGACATTCTGATGGAGACAGTGCTGAAAGCTTTGCTTATGTCAAGGTCAATTTTATCCATGGCTTTCCCCTCATCCACAGATTCAGTCATTTTATCACAGAGCACAATCAGACTGGTCAAGCTAAGGTCAATCACAGAATCATGGAATGGCCTGGGTTGGAAGGGACCTTAAAGATCATCCAGTTCCAACCCCCGGCCATGGGCAGGGACACCTTCTACTATCCCAGCTTGTTCCAAGCCCTGTACAACCTGGCCTTCAACACTTCCAGGGATGGGTCATCCACAGCTTCTCTGGGTATCCCGTGCAAGGGCCTCACCACCCTCACAGGAGAGAATTCCTTCCTAATAGCCAATCTAAACCTACTCTGTCAATTTGAAGCCATTTCCCCTTGTTTTGTCACTCCAGGCCCTTGGAAATATTCTCTCTCCATCTTTCTTGTGGTCTCCCTTCAGGTACTGGAAGGTGATTAGGCCTTCTCTTTTCCAAACCTATTCTGACCATTCTAAAGCGACCTTCATGTACCCAGAAATACGTCAAAAAACTCCCTCCATGTTTTTTTCAGGGACAGAAGTGAAACTGCCTGGTCTGCAGCTGACTGAATTGTCCCTCTTGCCCTTTCTGACAACATTTGCCTTTCTCCAGCCATAAGTGTCCTCTAGAATCTAGCAAGCCTAGAGGCTTCTGAAATAAACGGAATACATAGCTTTTCATGCCCTCTTTGCCCCTGCGGCAAAGAAATTTGCTGCAACACACAAACACACACACACATACACAGTTCTAATAAAGTCAACTCCCTGGAGATTAAAGCAAGGGCAGCAGCTTGGGAACTGCCCACATCCAACGAGGAGTCAACCATCAGAGAGACAGTGTGCCTCCAAGTATGGATACAACACAGTAAGGAACACATCAGATTTTTTAACAGGTTATTTCCTTTATGCAAACAACCTCCCCAAACAGAAATCTACACATAAAAATGTTTTTCCCTGATCCACCACGGAAAATTTTGTCCTGCTTTGTATTGGAATGCCCTTTCCTGTGCTGAAATTATTTGTATTTGTTTTATAGTCTCACAGTCTACTTTACACTTGATTCCTCCTGAATAGTAAGAGAGATGCTTCTAAAAGGGTTTAAAGAGGTCAGACTGAGATGTATTCTAGAAACAATCATGAGAGTTTTGAGTGAGGAATCTGACCACACATGCTTACAGTGTATGTATGTATATTAGCAGATTTTTCTACATCTTTAATAAATAAAACATTAGTATAAACTTGAGACCAGTAAAGAGCCCTCTGGACATGAAATTTTTCAAGATGAATTCACTAGCAAAAAGAGAACCTATATAATTTAATTCTTGCTTGATCTAAAGGGGAAATTTTCCATGTAATGGAAAAAATTGCCAATTGACCAGAATTTTTTGCTGCAATTTTGAATTATAATTCTGTAATTTTAAAAATAAAAATCTGAAAGAGTTTAAAAAAACCCAAAAAACAACACCCCCCTCTCCAAAATGGGAATAGTTAATTTAGAAGAGGTCATACCAAAATATTGGAATTGAGGGATTTTTTTCCCTCTTGTCACGGTCCTGGTGTTGGAGCTCCACCAAAGCAATCAAGGTAATTCAACAAAAAAGTGCATTTTGCTTGTCCTTGCCCATGTTTCTTTTCCAAAAAACATTTTGGGGTGCATTTTTTTAACTTCCTACCAGGAAGATACTATTCACCATAAAAATTTCATTGTATAGATAAAATACTCATAGTGTAACACATAATTGTAATGCTCAATAATGGCCAGCTTGGAGCACAGTTTTGCTGAGCTTAGCAGTAGAATGAAGGCTTGAAAACAGATTTTAGTGTTTTGAAGACACAAAACCAAAATATGAGACCTCATCCCTAAACTAATCTCTGAAACCCCACATTTTAGATGGGAACAAAAGGAGATAACTAGAAGAGTAGACAAGAAAGATGAGAAGAAAATATACAATAATACAGATCAAATGTACACACAGTTAGTATCAAAGGCTTGTTTGGCTTTTAAACATGTCAGTGTTTGTATTTGTTATTAATATTTGCTATTTATACTGCAGTAGTGCCCAGAAGTCCCATCTGAACACACCAAGCTCAGTCCCTGCTTTTAAATCTTGGTGCAATCAGACACTGACTGTGAATGGTAGAGCTGTTTCTCCCCAGCAGTTTTTCTTTCAAGAAGCAAAATTAATTTCCAACAGGCTAACACTAATAATATTCCCGCCCTCAGTTCCATTAAAAGAAAACAAAAGGCATAATACAAGACCCCAGAAAATTACCAAAACCCAATTTTCACACTTGGGTTCCTTGGCACAATTCAGACATTTTGATTTGTGAATGCAATGATGTGAGTCAGAACTTCACAGTTTTTAAAGCATTCTCCCTAATATCCTTGGTGGTCCTCAAGGCTTTGGTAAATGTAATAAAAGCAGAGTAAACTGCATTTGAAGGTGACCTTCAGCCAACTTTTATACAGTGATCAGGTCTGAGGGTTTTGACTGGGAAGCCAAAACAGAAGATTAAACGCTCTGCTGCCTGTGTTAAGGATTTCTTCCTAAACTGCCATATTTTGTTCATATCAGACTTTATCTGTGAGGTTTCCTCACACAAAATTGGTCTTAGCATCCATCATTCAGTCATAGTCAGCTGCCAGATAAGGAAAAACACAGGTAAGAAAGGCCAGGGTTAAATTCAGGAAAATAGAAAAGCTTCCTTTAAGAAAACAATGGCAGGAGTAGCTGGGGATAGAATGTAATAAAATCAGACATGAAGGATAAAACACGAGTTAACTTTCTATTTTGTTGAATGATGGAATAGAAATTCTGCTCTCTGGGTGTTGACTGACAGATCCATTGCTGGCCCATTTCAGAGAAAGATAAGCCTTCATTCTTGACTGTGATTTACAGGCCCTCAGAGGTTGTCTGAGGTCAGCTGTCCTTACTCAGCCCCAATTCCAAGCAAAGAACCCAAGTCTGCAGATGAGCTCTGGTACATGAGCAGCTCCGTTGGTGTCCAGAGCGGTTCTGAAGTGCAACAGCCCAAAAAGGAATCGTGCCAACTCGCACACATCAAGAGCCAAGTCCCAGGCTCCAGCAAAATGACAAACATTGTTTAAAAACATGTTTGCTGAAGGCCTTGTTGGTGAACGGGTCACTTGGCAAAATTGTGAACACAAAGTATGCTGTGCAGCTGCCTAAAAGCTCAGCTCTCCCGTGTGCCTGAGCAAAACCAGGATACAGGAGAAATTGGAGGGTTTCAAAGGATGCCTAACAGGACTTCTCTAATGATGTTGCTCCGTGGCCTTGCTGCCAGCAAAAGCTGCTGGGAAATGGCTCTGATTTCTGCTACTGATGTAAACTCTCGAGCCTGTGGGGTAGAGCTTTTCTCTTCAGTGCTCTTTGTACTTTTCCTGCTCTTTGAAAATGTCATGCTGAGCTCCACCATCCCTCTCCCTCGTGACACATTTCCTTTATCCCCCTCTCATTTCCTTGACTTTTACCTCTCAGGATATACAGACAGCAGTGGTGGTGATGCTGAAAGCTTTCTCCTGGCAAGGAGCCCCACATCCAAAAAGGGATGACTTTCTGGATGGAGAGATCTGACTAGCATAAAAGTGATCTTTGTGGATTAGATAATGTAAAATCGAAAATCTGACTTTAGGATCCTATTTCCATTTCCAATTTGACACACAAGGTCAAGTTTAGGTGGAAGCACATGGGCAATGAAAGGAGGATGAAGTCAGCAGTACCAGTAAAACAATTACTTACTGGTTTTGGTAGCTTCCAAACCCAAAACTGTCTAGTTTTCTTATCCTCCAAGGCTGCAGTCAGACAGTGTTGGCTTCCCAGATATAGGAGAGTGATTAACTGCATTTGCATCCCTGTATCAAATACTTGTTACTATGTTTAAATTGGTATCATCTGAAGTCGAAATACTGACAGTGAAACCAAACTCATATATGCATTTTTAATATAAGAAACAAGATTATCCAGAACAAAAAGAAAATCCAAAACAGTGCCATGTAATTGAAAGGTCAACTATAAACTACTTATTTAGGTCCATCATCTCTTTGAAATCCACCCTTCATGAGATATCCAACGAAAGCTAATTGAAAATACCACAGAATTCTACTGATTCCAGGAACTGGGCTTTGGCTGCAAACCAGAAAACATGTCGGCACAAATGCAAATTCGAGCGATGTTATGAAGATCCTTTAAAGCTGTGACTCAACTGCAATCTTAGTTTGCTAACTCCCTGGTGAGATTCCCTCTTTCTTCTGTATGACACCCTTGCACATTAAAGAAAAAATATTGTGAAGTTACAGGCTATAAGTGTCCCAAAATATCACTGCACTAAAACAGCATATAATTTTACAGACAGTAGCAAATGCAGCCTAACTGCAACCCTAAGCTGTTAGTGACAAGAGAAAATCTTACTTTTGAGTTGTTTGTTTTTTTTTTTTAAATTGCATCATTCTCAAGGTACTACCTGCTCATTTGCTTCAAGGGCTGAACCTGTATTTTGTCATTTACCAGTTGCCAGTATCTTCACTGCAGACATTGTCACTAACATGCAAATCCCTTGGGATACCTACCATTAAATAAAACTAAAATGGCTTGAAAAGAGAGTACCTCTATGCAGGTGTTCCTTTTGTGTGTACAGTTGTGTATGTATTAATTGGGCTGCAGAGAACAGTTTTGTATTTACTCCATGAAAAGTCTGTCCGTAGAGTTCCTTGGATAAAATGAAGTTCTCTGACCCTCAGAGTTCTCAAAGAACTGCACAAAATTAGGCATGGTATCTTTACAAATTTAGCAGAATAATCAAATATTTATGTTTAAACATGTGCATAAGTCTCTTGTTACACACCTAATGTGAAACTGTGAAATTTCTCCTTTTCAGTTTTTTTTTAACTTTGAGGCATTAGCAACACATCCATCAGCATAAAATTGGCTAGAGGGATTTTTCTGGAATGCTTATATTTGAAGCTCTGTATTCTGCTCTGGAACTGTTGCTGTTTCAATCATGATCTACTTGACATCACAAAGTGATTTTAAGGAAAAAAAACAAGTGAAAAAAAAAACAACTTTTGAAATCTGATGGTTTATTGTGATTCCAGTCGAGGCCAAGGAAAAGTTGCATGAAACGAAGAAGTAAAGATAAAAATAAAGGGCAGCTTTTATATATCATTCTGCATGAAGTGGGTATGTGCGTAGAAAGACATGAAGACAGGAAACATTAACCCCCTACAGTTTCATATAGCACTGTGTTCTTGTTTTTCATTTACAATTTTAGGTCAATTAAACATTCCTAATTTCGTTGTGTTTTACTGTTGTGCCTTTGTGTAACTGGAAAAAATTGAAAACTGCAGTTCTATTTTAAAAAAGAAGCACAAGTTGACTTTGCTGCTGTGAACGCCCCCAGGAGCTGAAGTGTGGAAGGCAGTGGGCAAAGACAGAGCATTACGCCGTGACCTCTCCTTGACAGTGATAAAGCTGAGGTTTGAACTCTGTACCACCTGGCAGAGCTTGTGACCTGCACACAAGTGGCATCCCCAAGGCTTGTCTGGGTTTCAGCAGCATTTCTTGTTGTAATAAAAGACAATGTGTCACAGGATCAGGTCATAATCCTTCCTAGAGCTCCCAGTACTGTGAGTTCTGCTTTTAAGGGACAAGATCAGCAGGAACCATGCTGGTAACACCACAGAATTCATCTGTAAGTGATCAGAGGCTGATGTTTCAGGGAGAGATTCAAGCAAGAGTACAAGGAGAAGCCATGTAATAAGAGACTCAGCTTCTCCCAGTGGGAAATGCCTTTGTGAAGGGCCTGGGGCACAGGTCTGATGAGGAGGGGCTAAGGGAGCTGGGTGTGTTCAGCCTGGAGAAAAGGAGGCTCAGGGAGGACCTCACTGCTCTTTACAACTACATGAAAGGAGGCTGTAACAGTGTGGGTCACTCTCTTCTCCCAGGTAACAAGTGACAGAATGGAAAGAAAACAGTCTCAAGTTGCACCAAAGGATAGTTTAAACTGGATATTAAAAAGACTTTCTTCACCAAAAGGGGTATCAAGCATTGGAACGGGCTGCCCAGGGAAGTGGTCGAGTCACCACCCCTGAAGGTATTTAAAAGACTTGTAGATGTGATGCTCAGGGACAGGGAGGACTTGGCAGTGTCAGGTTAATAGCTGGACTCCAAGATCTTAAGAGTCCTTTCCAACATAACTGATCCTATGGCTCTATAATTCTATAACTTACTTGTGCTTCAAACACATACAGACAGAAAAAAATATAATTTCAGTCTTGGCCTATGGCCTATAGCATGGTCTGAAACTCCTTTTTCTGCCTCTGTTAAGACAGTCTATAGAGTGCTCTTCAGAACTGATCAGCCCAACACTTAGCTGCCAGCAGCACTGCCAAAATGATTAACCCTCCCTGGTGAGGGAAGCAGTGTCTTGTGAGATCCCCAGCACAAGAGATAGACATACTGGTGCAAGCCCAGTGAGGGCTGAAGATGACTGGGATACCTCTCCTATGAGGACTATTGATCTAAGATGCTCCATTTTGAACACTTACACATCAGTCTGCAAACGGGCACCGAGATGAATCAGAATCACCAGACACACTGGAATATATATAAATATATACATTATATACAGGAAAGTAGAGTTATTATTTCTAATACTGTCATTGGTCACATATCAGTGTAACAAAACAGACACAGCTATGAAGATTTAGGGTTGTTCTAAATCCGTAACTCTGAATGCATCCCTGATCAACTCAGGGAGTCTGTGAAGAAATTCTAAATCACTGTGTGGCATCCCTGTATACTAAGCAGTGATGGAAATTCCATCATGACTGTGAAACTCTGCAATGAGCCCATTTTCTCCGGGAATCACCTCAGTCACATATCCCTTCTTCCCCAGCAGATTCTGGCCTGAATTTTTTCTGTAATGGTGGACACGATTTTCACCACCACCTTTCCTCCCTTTCTCTTATCATGGTTTATCATCTAAGTATGTATTAGAAGAAAATAAAAAAACCCAACTGTTATTTTCACCCAGTTGCTCTTCCAGCCCTTCTGCAGAATGCAGTCTGTGCTGACAGCTGGCAGGCAACAGAAGAAAGAGACACCTGGGACGCGTGAGTGAGGCTCGAGCTCAGGACTAGTGGTGGCTTCTTTCTTGTCCAGCGTGACAGGTTATCTCGCTGGAAGCACCTGCCTTGTTGGCCCTTCCTTGTGCTGCAGGATGCAGGATGAAAGCTGCTAACACAGAAAGCAAACCCATACCAATCTTGGAACAGAAACACAAATTGGAGAAGAGAAAGAACTGAAATGGAACAAGGAACAGTTAGTGGTAGCTCAGGAAAGAGGAACAGACTGCTTAAGAACCTTGCCCACATTCGTGTCAGATACCACCCTTGAGATGTAACTCCTCTATAACAAGGTTTACAAATCACAGGGTCAAGTAAGAAACTAATTTTTGTTAAAATGACAGATTTGTTCCTTTGGTACACAAATACCAGAGTTATTTCTGATCATTTACTCACAAAAGTGAGGCAAATCTAAATAAACAATAAAGCAGAAAAGATCTTCAGCTCTGTTTCACTCCAATTAGCAGTTTCCAGACCTCTTACTGAGCAAGTAGGATCCTGCTCCACCAGGCTAAAAACCTCATTACTCTGATCCAGGTGCATGCGCCACTGCAGTGTTCAGTTCAGGGGATTCACATGGAGTGATGCTGCACTGGTTTGGCACTGGTTTAGTGATGAGCAAGATCCATGAGTGAGGGAGCAGAGATATGGAGAGTCAAAGGAGGTGAAAAAAGATAAATCTGGCATGATTTGGTGAAATTTATAGGGCTAACAGAGGGTCTTGCCGTATGTTTACTGATAAACATAACACACTTGACAAGGAAATACTGAAGAGGCAGAGGTGTCTGATAGCACTAAGCATCTGCTGTTTCCAGTGGTCAGTCCTATCCTAATGTGCAGTTCCAGACAAAGCTCTGCAGGGAAGACAAGGTCTGTCTGTACCATCCACTGTAACTATAAGGGTTACTGTGGTTGGACAATAAGAAAAAGCAGCAGCACTTTCTGGTCACACCCAGCTCCCCATTTTCAACGGCCTCACAGCCTCCCCATTTTCTCTCTGAATTATCAGAAACATTAATAAGAGCCTTTTCCACTCCCCACTTTGACTCATCTTTCTAATTAGGAGCACTGAACAAACAGATCTGAGAAACAGCCTGGCAGCAGCAGCAGCCTTGGTTCACTGCATGCAGGACATGGAAAATGCTCTGCTCTCCCAGGGACAACAGGAAAGCTACAATCAGTGACTCAGCATTAGCCCAGTAACTGTTCTCCAGGGAATCTGAGACAACCCTTCCAAGCATTCCCGTCTGTTTCTGTGCACAGAGGGATCAGACAACAAAAAATACTCCTTGAAACAATTCCCTACCTCTGATAAACACACACCTCCCATCAACCAACAATTAAACAGGACTGTCAAGCTTTGCCTCGTGATCCACATCTACAGGCTGCAGCCACTCCTGAAATTTGGGGTGTTTTTTTGTGTAACATCTGCGCTCTGTGCAATGCAGACATGGCATTTCATTAAGCACAGGGTAATAGCTTGATTCCCTTAGGGACTTGCTGCTGGAAAATAGAACATCTCCTTTCATAAATAGGCAAGGTCACCACACATTCCTCAATGCACGTGCTCATTTTGGATTTGATGCTGCGATAATTGAGTATCTGTTCATCACACGTTTTGTATTAATGCAATAATGCATCCACATGTAAAACTAATTTAACAAGATCTGAGCAAACCAGCACTATATTACGTTTCCAAGTTATCTGTTCAGCTGCAGAACACAAAGACTTCTGATTTATGACCAAACTATTTTTTGTATTTTACTCTCCATGTTGGATTCAGAAGTTGAAATGTAAAAAACACTGAAAAGCACAAACTAAGCTATTTTGCTCCTTCACACCACATTGCCCTTTTGTAACTTAGTTGCTTTTCTATTTAACAGGAGTCATCTTCCAGCATAGTCACATACACACACAATGAACAAGACAGCTCACAAATGTGACACCTCAGAGTTTAAACCCCTGTAGATACAATGACAAAAGCCACAAAAATTTCACAGAGATACATGAAGAGAGATCAGAAGTTCTAGGCAAGTTCTTTCAAAAATCAGGAGTCCCCAGAGGACCTTACCTGAAGCACCCAAACACTATGCACTGTAACTAATTCTGGCCAATCTATCTGTCTGCTTTCATCTTACTTCATCCCAAATACTCATTTTATCTCTTTGTTTAGAATATTCAAAAGTTGGAAACCTGTTTTTCTCTATTTCTCTGGTTCCTAGAATACTGCCTTTCTGGGTGTGAAAACAAGAATTTCAGAGGACAATACTAGATCAAAGCTAAATGTAAAATGAATCACAGAATCTAGCTGACAAGGTGGTGTTGGGTCAAAGGTTGGATTCAATGACCTCAGAGGTCTTTTCCAACCCAGTTGATTCTGTGATTTCCCAAACTGGAGAATGCAAACCACAACTGTAAATTAAAGGGTAATCTCTAGATTGAGAATGACCCATTATGTGGGTTAAAGACATATAGCAAACTCAACTGGAAACAATCTGAAAAAATGTTAAGAATGATATTTTTTGCCCTCTTCATCAGCCATGAAATTAACAGTTAGTGGAATTAACAGTTTCATTTCTAGAAAAAAAGAATCTCAAAGGCTGTCAACATTTTCACAAGGAAGACACCTTTGAAGAGTAGGGTTTATGCCTTAGGCAAGAATTTTCGAGTTACTTTAGAAAGATCAGGATCACAAAAACAGCTTCTTCCTTGAGAGGATCTGGAGCACTTGTGAGTGTACCCTTGGAGTTTTTCTTTCCAACACTGCAGCAACCTAACTTAGAGACCTGCCTCCTCCTTTTGTTCCTCTGAAACACGCTGAAGCTGTCAAAGGTTCAAGGAGAGGTTATCAAGTCCTGTTTGCTGCTGGCATGTCTAAAACTGCTGACACATGCTAGGAAGGAAAATGGGTACATCTAGTACAGCTGCAACAATAAAACAGCTACTAGGGAGCCTCACCTAGAGCTAACACCAGCACCAAACTGTGCTGGCCAAGTGAGGAGATAAGCCAATAGTATTTATACATAAAATGCAAACAAAGCTTACAGAAGTCTTGAAAAATAACTAGGTTTGTCATTTCCAGGGCAGTTATTGTCCCTCTGGGCTTGGCACTGTTGAGGCCACATCTTGAGTCCTGTGTCCGGTTTTGGGCCCCTCACTACCAGAAAAACATTGAGGGGCTGGAGCATGTCCAGGGAAGGGCAACGGAGCTGGGAAAGGGTCTGAAGCACAAGTCCTGTGAGGAGCAGCTGAGGGAGCTGGGGGGGCTCAGCCTGGAGAAAAGGAGGCTCAGGGGAGACCTTCTTCCTCTCTGCAGCTCCCTGACAGGAGGGGGGAGCCAGGTGAGGGTCGGGCTCTGCTCCCAGCGAACAAGGGACAGGACGAGAGGCCACAAGTTGAACCAGGGAAGGTTTAGATTGGATATTAGGGAAAAAATCTTCTCCAAAAGGGTTTTCAAGCACTGGTACAGGCTGTCAAGAGAAGTGGTTGAATCACCCTCCCTGAAAGGATTAAAGCCGTGTAGATGTGGCACTTAGGGACAGGGTTTAGTGGTGGACTCAGCAGTGTTGGGTTAATAGCTGGACTTAAAGATCATAAGGGTTTTTCGTAACTAAATCATTCTATGAGACACTTGCACAAAACAACCAATGTGATCGCTGCCTTTTATATCACTCACAAATTTTCTTGAACATGAAAACAACCTGTTTTCTCTGTTAAAAACACACCAAAAATAATCGAACTCTGTTCTTGGACAGACACAAGATCTTTTCTAGCTTGCTGCCTCAAAACATTAAGAGGGAAAATGCATTTTTTCTCCCAGTCATTCTTGTTTCAAAGTTATCTGTAGACCTATTTTACCTCTAACTTCTGTAGAAGGAGGAGGACTATTCTGCCAGTCAAGTCTCGTTCAAACTTATAGGCCAATACTCTAAAGATATGTTGACATTTCTCAGATTAATTCCAAGTAATTCCTTGCCTGCTAGGGCCAGATCTGTCCCTTCCTCTCATTTCACATCAGCTCTGTACGAATTCACACTAGCATTAAGCATTAACTTGAACTCTGGTACTTACCAAAGCTGGAGGAGTCTGAGCAAGTCCATGACCTCACCACTGGCCTAAAAGCCTGAGGATCCAAGAGCCTTGAGGTCCTCAGGCCAAGTCCACTCTAGATAACTGGTCTAGCAGTATCTCCTTATAAATTTCTACATTAAATATAGCAAAGGGCTTTGACATTGTTCTTGCCACTAGAAATCTGGATTTCCCCACCAGGATGGCAAAAAAAGCCTCTGCAGAATCAAGGGACATGGGTGGAGGTCATACAGGTCTGTTGTTCAGCCCACAGCCTTTGTATTCTACTGCAAGCATCTTTGGAAAACACCCTTTTCAAATGCAGCAGCATTTTATACCTTGCTAAATGAGGTTAGGCTGGAGCTGACATAGAAGATGGCAGATGCCCTCCTGTACTGCAGCGATGCAGCCACTAGGCTTTATCCTGTGAAATTATTTTAATTCTCCAATAAGGGTGAGGAGCAGGGTGTGATGGGCTCACACTCCGTTTTATTTCTGAATGCTAATGTTCACACATTAAGTTTTAAAGGAGGGGAAAGGAAAAGCATTTATGAATGCAAAATGCTGCTCTTCTTGCGAAAATGAAATTTGCTACGGTAACACTTTTGACAAAAAATATTCTCACCAAACAGCAATGCAAAAAGGAAGTATAAAGATTACATCATTACAGTGTAAGATGCTGCATCCCCTATCAGAATCACACCCGGGTTCACATTAATGTAAGATTTTTTTTGATTGTTTTAAACACACCAAATATATGCAACAGCTACAGCAGAAGTTGGTTCTTCATGAATTGAGTAAAACAGGAGTCCTTTGCTTCACCCAAATGGATTTCAGATCAGATTCTAGAATAAACCATAGAAACTTACCTTGCACTTCAACATGTTGGCCACTCTCTCTTGCATTGATTGTCCTGCTTTTGGCCTGACAAGAATATAAACTGCTTTCACCTCAGGGCTGGAGCGCAGGAGTTTTTCCAGCAGTACTTTGCCCACGAAACCTGTTGCTCCTGTGATAAGTACAGTCTTTCCATTGTAATAAGCTGAGACTGCAGACATGGTGCTTTCTTGTTCTGTCCTTTTCTGCAGCAGGTACCTGAGAAGATGAAGAAATAAAGGCTTTTATAGGGCTTTTGGGAGAACCTTTCTAGTCACCTATGGCAGCTCACATTTGTCAATGGCAATTTAAAAGAGGATTTCTTTAAAAAGTCTTTACTGTGAAAATATACCACAAAAATCTGAGAAGCTTAAAAAAAACTCAGGCTCAGCCTTATCCTCCATGTGACACCATAGCTGCACACAGCAGTCCAACACAGCTCGTGCTGTCCAAGACTCCCAGCAGTAGATGCTCCACACAGTGTTGAACAGTATTTATCTCCTACACTGTGAAGTGGCAGCCATGAAGCTTTCTCTGGAGTTTAGGTTGCCTGAACTCCCTCTTGGAGATCCACTGACTAAATAACGGGGCTGACATGACCAGGCTCCCACATGAAGTGTCCCAGTTAAGTATTTTAATTAGATGCAACGGTTTCAGGCCTGTATGACCCCAGCCATCCTGATTCGAACTCTTAAGTTGATTAAATGACAAACAAGGCTGGATTGAATCCTCTTAGAAAAGCCCCTCTCCCTATTAGTCCAATGGAAGCAAAACAACTCCTGTCTTTGAAGTGCTGCAGATCACAGCAAGCATAAAACATTTATACTGCAAGAGAAAGGCTCATGAAAAGTACCACTAAATGCTTTTATTTTGAAAAAAGCCTGCAGAATTCGAAACAACAAGAAACAAGAATAGTAGGACACAGTCAATCAAGTATTCAAGAACCAAAACAATGATCTTCAGGTACCCCAGAAAAACTTCTCTTCCTCCTGTAGAAGCTTCAGAAACACTGTTGGCCATTTCAAGTTTCTCAGCATGAGTGAACTGCACACTAACAAAATGCAAATACCTCAAAACTGAAATACTGTATTTGTTGTATTTTTGCAGTCTTCTAAGAGTCCCTGTTTTCACCAAACCTTTTGCATTTCTGAAGCCTAGTAAACCACTGAGGCACAGTGAAGTGCCTGACAGAGAAAAAACCACAAGCCTTCATAAAGACATTGTTCTTGTTCCTCTTTCCCAGTGCTGCCTGGGACCACAGTACTTCACATCAAACAAATGAAAATCCCCGAATTTCTTTATCCAAAACGAATCATCAGGTGTAGAATCTGATTTAGAAAGTGGGTCAAGCAGAATAAGTTCTGAGGGACATAATTTTACGAACTAAGAGCTGTGAGTATTCTGGCTCAGTGGATTTGGGTATTAGCCTACTTTCAGATATGGTCTAGATTATAATTTAAATGAACACAGAAGGTCCATCTAGGCCTATTAAAAACCTGGTCTTATTAAAGAGCTGGCCACTTGGGAAGTTAAACAAACAGGTTAAACTCTTAGATAATGAACTTATTTATAACAAAATGTCACATCTCATTCAGGTTCGGAAAAACTGAGTGATATTGGATGACAGAAACTTGCAGAACCTGGGAGTGTGTGAAAGGGTGTGTAAGGCCAGAAGGAGCTGGTAGTTTAGCCAGACAAAATGGAGATGACAAAAGACTTAAGAAATTTGTCACGACGCATGCCCTGCAACACAGAAAAATTAAGAAGTCCTTAGTCAGTAGAGACCATATAAAATCTACTGACCATCAGGAAACAAAAAGATAAAATGTAAGACTTCCAGCCACTGGATCCTTACTTCAAATTCATATTCAGAAGATCATATCTTCCTAACCTCACCTAATATGCTGCTAGGAAAAAAAGGTACATTTAGAAAGTACTTTGCACCACAAACTTGTAGATTACCACAGCGTTTAATAGGAGTTCCTCTCCTTCCCACACTTGAGGAGTAGAGAACAACTTCCCACCTGCATCACTAAACATTTCTGTTTTGCCTTATAGTTGTAGATCACTGCACAAATAACTGTTAAAGGTTTCCACATGTGGACATCAACTTATTATGTTGTTTCATTTGGGTTATCTGTTTGAAAGTTATCCAAAAGGGGCTTCATCTGTTTTGGCCAGATGTTAAATGCCTGCTAGAATAGCAAAATAAATAAATCATACTACGTTGAAGTGTCCCTAAAATTAACTGTGTAGCAAACTTTGTTCAGTGTTTCTGGCAAGGACTAAACACACATAACTGACAGTTCTTCCCCATCTAGTCTGAGACCATTTTGAAGGTTTGATTCCATAAATTTGGGAAATCAACTGCATCTCCCAAGCTATTCTGGTATGATGAAAATGGAAGTGCACAGCCACTGAAAAAAGGAACTTCTAAGGCAATCTCCTGTTTCTCTTGATTCTTGGCTTAACCCTACAGGGTTTAAAGACAAAGGAAGAAAAATCACATCCTTTCTATTTTCTACAGCAAAGCAGTCCAAGTGAGGCAGTACACAGTTAGTAGGGCCAGAATCAGAGTTGGATCCCATTGCTCAGGGCCTCATCCACAATAAAAAGCCACAAAGAATGAGATGATGTTTGCCTATTAAGGGATCAGATTTGTGTCTGCATGCAGTACATTTATTTTTCCCTTTCCTAAAGGAGCTTCAGAAGAAAATACAAAAATCTTGTACCCATTTGATGCCATGATAACTATCAGGAAAGAATATCTGCGTATTCGTTTAATATGCACAAACAAATTGATGTTTTGAGATCATGACACAAGAGCCAGAATGCTTCAATTTGATATGTTCAGACAGATCCCTGAATCTCCACTGTCTGAGCAAATTTAAAGAGGTTTTTACTAGGTTCCAAAATAAAAGGCAGATTTCAGTTTATATCCAGGATTGCTAAAATTTTCCTTTCAACTTAGTTTTGGTTTTTTTATTTTTTAGAACTATCTTTGGGTTCTTTTGTATTTTTAAGAGTGTGATTTATTCTTCTCTGTTTTAAATAATTTTGCTTGGTGTTTGTAAAGAAAGTACTGAAGAAGGTATGGAGACTTCAAGGAATCAGAAGATTCCTGAGGTTAAAGGGTGTGATCCAGGAAATGCCTACTGACCTAACCCTGGATGTCTACTTCAAAACACAGAGAACTTTATGCATGCCTTTTTGGCTTTTTGCACTCAGTCAATGGAACAAAAATTGTTTCCTGCAGGTCATACTTTACTTTTAATTTTAATGAAAGAACAGTCAATACTGAGCATTAACTATTTCCCAGTCAATTAAACTGCAGGGGATAAAGTGTCTGGTAGAACTATCTGAAGTTTGAACCACGGTCAGCAATTGCTGTGAGCTGACCCTTACTGAGGTAAAGAAGGATAAAGACAATTTCTTAGCCTAAGGTTCCTCTCTGTTCCAAAACTGACTGGAGGTGAGAAAGCCACTGAATTGTGGAGAAAAGCCCACACAAGGGCTTATTGAAGCCCAATTCAAGTGAGTCATTACAGGCAACTCTGAGGTTTTAGGCACTAACCGGAGCAGGGCAGTGATCACTGATGCCTCCTGAATTACTGAGTGCAGCAACTCTGCAGCAGCACAAATCTCTCTGATGCTCAATGATCTTCAGCTGGAGTGGGGAAAAAAACTAGCTTTTTCCCAGAGAGCCAGAAATCCCACTGAGCATCTCTGCAGACACAAGTGTGTACAAGCTGCTCTGAGGGTGAAGCTCTGGTACTGCTGCCTGTAAGAGTCTGCTCTGGATCAGCCATAAAGGACGACCTACAGGGCTGTGGTACAAACAAAGCCGTGATCCTGTGCCCAGGGCATGTGCCAAAGAACAAGCAAAGGGAAAGGTGGGAATCCTGCCAACCTAATGATTTCCTCCTGCAAAAGAAAACCCTCATATCCTCAGCGGAATAGTACAGGAGAGCTTTTCCCCACCAAGAGCAGATACAATTGAGCTGGTATTTAACAGAATAACTACACTGTCCTCATCTTCCACATATCTCAGTGATGCCAAATCCACATCTGGACTGCAGTGGTGTAATGAAGAGTGTGACTGCTACCAAAGCCAAAGTGATGGGAAGGGAAATGTGTATGTGAACCACTGCCACTGCACACAGCAGGTCAGTGCCTGCAGGGGGTTAACAAGAGATGGCAAAAGGGAGCAATGAAGGACAGGTAGACTGGAACAGGCGACTATTTCAGTATGGTTTAGATCACTGCTGGGATTTCCATGCCCTACTCAACTAGGGCAGTGGCCATTTCAGAAGCTTTTTTGTTCGGATATTTGTCTTTTCAACTCAAAACCAAAATTACAATTAATGACAAATAATATTTTTTGAAACAAAGCTACAAGACAGCGAGAGTCCTTTAAGACTAAATAACTTTTGGGCACTTCTCTGAAAATAAATTTTTAATCTTGGGTGCAAATATCCAATCATACATAAGACAGGTTTTTTTAATCAGGATTCTGGAAGAGTCATAATTAAACTGGGACATGCACAGAAAGAAAAATTCCTCTGTTGCTTCAGAGAACTTGCATAGCTGAGATCAGAAAAAGCAAAATAAAGTGGTCACAGACTATTTCAGTCTCATCAATTTGCTTCTTCAGTCTATTAATTATTTTATGAGTTTAAAATGGACTGAACACTGGGGATGCCTGAACAATGTATCTTCATATAATTATTTTCTCTTTTACATTTTGCTCCAGGAAGTGTGACAGAGACTCCATAAACTAGGCATGTAATTATAATACATAAAAGCAATTCTTTCTAATATGTGTTTGTTGCCTGAAAGCACTTGTTGTTAGTTTAATCATCAGCAAATAAATAATCCCACAAATGGGACTGTAACAGGAACAACCTGATCTTTTCACTTTTGTGGACAGTAGAGGTGGATACATGAACAATGAGCAATTTTCCTCCAGTGCCAATGCATATACAGCAATTGTATGGCTTGAAGCAAATCATTATAATCCAAGGAGAGCATGCACATGGATGCAGATGTAGGGATAGTGTTACCACCACCTCCTATGGAGCAAAATCCTCTCTGAAACAAAGCATCTTTCCAACCTGCTGACTGGAAACAAATGGAGCAACAAAAAGCTCCATTCCATGCTTAAAGAACAAAAATTAAAAATACAAAGAAAAATGCAATAAGCATCTATATGTTTCATTTGTGTGCTGGCACTAGAAACAAGGGCTCTAACAGCATCCATCAATTCACAGTGAGATCTCAGGTGTATGCAAGTACATTAGTTGTGCAGGCTCTGTCATTTGAGATGCTTTATATGGATGTCAAGGTTTTGTTGAGCACCAGGATCTGCTGCAGAGATTTCACAGCTTATTTTTAGCCCCAGGACATCTGGAAGTAATAGAGCGTGCTGTGGCCTTAGAGTCCCAGAGCAGAGTCTCACACCATGCTCTGTAGCAATAGCTGAAGCAGTGACTTGTTTTTCATCACAGTGACTTAACTCCTGGCTTCTCAGTAACACCAAGAGGAGCCTTATGTCACTCAGTTCCACTGATTTCATTTACTGGGCCAAACTCACAACCAGGGAAGTTCCACTGCCATGACCAACATTTCAGCTGGGATCAACATGAATTAGCTCAGATTAGAGCCTTTATATTTAAAATATTTTCTGCATTTTCAGTAATAAATAACAGTGACTCAGAATGGAAAATGGCCGTAGTTCAGCACTGCACAATATTTGTGCTGCTAACAAGAACAAGCAGAAAGTACCAGCAGTGATGCATTCGAGTTACATAATGTATTTCCAAAGGTTTTTAGCCACAGGAAGATTTGTGCAGCACAAGATGTTTGGGAAGAGGTGGGGGAGAATTTCACTGATGGCAAAAAATGAAGCAAAGAGGATGTTAAAATGGCTGTTCTAGGGACAAATTAAAAGATCCTTATGGTTTGTTAAACTTCCATGGTTATTTAACAGCACTAACAACCTACCAGCAATAACAAACTGGAAAAGATAAACCTTCTCTCACTTAGCTACAGAATTAAAAGGAAGGTCATAATCCACCCTTTGTACAGGCACTATAGATGCTAATGCAGCATAAAGAAATAAAATCCCGTGATTCAAAGATGGGCACATTTACAGCCAGACTGAACTCCTAATGATAATCCTCTTTGCGAGAGATTTTGCTCCCAGCAATTTACACCAAATATAAATGTTGTTGCTAGAAGCCTGAAGGTTAAACCACTTTTCTCCAGCTAATATATTTCAAATCATTTTTTGTTTGCCAACAGTACCGACTCAACTCCATAACAGCATACCCAAGTAGCAACATGCAAGGAGAAACTCTCACTGCTCCCGGAAACCCTTCGCGATTTGAAAAATCACACCAGTTTTGCAATTCGTGTTAATTTATAACAGTTAAATCTAAAGAGACAGTGCAGTGTGACAGCATAATTAAGAACTGGAGGCAATGAGCAGTGTGCACAGCCTGATCCTGCAAACGCTGAATGCTGCATCACATAAGGACGGCAGCTCTTGATCCTCTGGAAATCACTGGCTGCTGGGCTAGAGACCTGCCCACAGAACAAGATGCAGATGTAGGGCAAAAGTTTGAATTTCAAGATGTGGTCATTGTGTAAGCACTACCTGTACAGCTTCAGAGACCACCTGACTCTTTTCAGCAGCCCAAACTGTTTGACCCTGTTCAGAATTAGAGAAGAACAAGTGAAGCACAAGGGCCACTGATGCAACACAACACAGGAGAATCCCCTTGAGTTTTTAGTGGAAACTGTTAGTCTCTCTCAGTCTATATTCTCTCTAAAACTGATGAAAACAAGGTTATAAACATTTTAGAGCTGGAACGAGGGGACAGTGCTGAGGACATACCTACGTGTGTGATACAGGATTTTGAAGAACAAATATTTCTCAATAGCTCAAGTATGGATGTATTCTGCCTCTCCTCTATTTAATCGGCCACCTTATAAGAACTGCAGCTACCAGAGACATGAAAGGAGCTGTTTCTGCAGGCTCCTTTCTGCATCACACGTCATCTGTACCCACTCTCCCCTTTCTTTTTAGAGGAAGCTCTGTCTTTTTGAGAGATAGTTGTTGGAAAGCCACTGAGCAAATCACAGGATCAAAGCTTAGGTGCTGTGCAGAGATCAGGACTAGAAGGGACTTTTTGCTCTGCCTCAGCATAATTAAATGCAGACATCCTATGTCAGAGCATTTTTGCAGGCAATCCATTCCCTTCTCTTTCCCCCACTTCACTCTTCACAGCCATTTTCACCTTGCTTTTTCTCCTGGGATCTCTACAACCAGCAGTCCTCTCCCAAGACCCTAAATCAGAACCCTTGCCCTACCCACTGCACACCAATCACACTGCACCCTACCATTGCAGGAGGGAGGTCTCTCAGTGATTAAGTCAGGAGTCTTTAACTCTCTCTGTGATAACAGTCTGGTCTGGCATATTTATTTTATTTTAGTGATCTCAGTTGATAACTTAATTAGCATCCAAGAGCTAATGTATTAGCATTCGAAGGTTTTCTGTCCTTTTCCACTACTTGGTCTTGTCCCTCGTCAAAAATATTGGCACCAGCATATATGGCATTTGTGGGAAGAGCTGGATTTACAGATGGCAGGTTGGGTGGGTGTGTTGATCTGCTGGAGGGTAGGAAGGCATTGCAGAGGGAACTGGACAACCCGGATTGATAGACTGAGGACAATTGTATGAGGTTCAACAAGGCCAAGTGCCTTCTGATCTTGAAGGTATTTTTCAATCTAAATTATTTTATGACTGGGCCAGTTCAAGCATAATCACATACAATTTGAGGGTAAAAGGAGGATTAAGTGTTTCGGTGTTTTTTTCAAGCCTCACTTTTGGAGCAGTCCATTTAGCACAGCTGCTCTGAAGGGACAGCAGCTTCAGGGTTGTTACCTTCCCACCTATTCTCCCATTCCAGTACTCACAGAAAGCCATCCTACAACAGCCCAAACCACACAGGGTAACTAAAAACTGCCTACATTTCTGAAACAAATGAAAAAGAAGTGGTGATTGATAGCAGCAATGTGAGTATTTATGTGACTACAGCAACCATGTTCTTTACAAAGGCACTGTCATGACGTAAAAAAGAATGATCTTCACTCAAGATTCTGAGTCAACAGCAATATTGATCCAAGTAGATCAATATAGTAAGTAAATCTATGTCATGCAATGATGGAGAGACTGCCTTCCTGAGACTACCTTCTCTTTCCTACTGTCACTCCATTCAGCTCTCCTGCCAGGTAAATATATAAGCACAATGCTTAGGAGTCTTAACAAAATCAAATGAAACTGCATTTATATGTTTTCATAACAAAACATAAAAAAAAAAAATTACAGAAAACAACAAAAGAAGAAACTGAGGACAATGTACAGGAATATGGTCAAGTGATGACCCCTTAATGACCATGCTTTTAAAAGACAAACACTTATCTACCTTCCTACTGTTACAACTCTTTTTCACAGCTATGTCCAGTGGAAGATGAAAATAGAAAACATGAGTAGCTCTGTACCCCTGTGCATTTTTATGACTATATGTGCATATTTTTGTTTGTATTAAGCTTCAAAACAAATGCAAAATAATTAATAATTGGCTGAATAACACCAGCTGAAAGAAAGCAAGGCAGCTGTAGGGATTCAAACATACACAGTTTCTGACGACCACAGAGTTCCGCACTCGGTCTGTCTGGATCTCCCAGAGTATAAGGGATTTTACTTGTCATGGTTTGAGATAGCCCCAAAAATCTAATTCCCTAGTCTAAGCCCCCTCCCACATCTCAACCTAATGTGAGATGGGTTTTTCCAGACAAAACACGCCAGACTCCAAATGGGGAAAGGGAATATATTACAATGACTGTACAAATAAATATTATAATACATTATACACACGATCACAACTATCTCTACCATGACATATAGTATTTACAATGGATCAGATCTCTTCTCCCCTCCAAATAAAAGTCCAGGAGGGAAGAAAGACAGATCCCTTCCAGTCTCTAAGCAGGAGCATCTTCTACAGCAGCAATCTGTCTTCTTTGCATACATGCAGCAGCTGATAGCTGGATTTCTGCCAGCACTCACGAGGGAGGCATCCAAGCTCCCTCGGCCCCGTCATCACCAAGCGAGGGGTCTTCCTCCGTGGACTACGTCACCCCAGACAAGGTCGTTCCACCACGGTCATATCACGAGCACAGGGGGTCTTCATGACAGTCTGGTATCTTCAGGAGATTCAAGCTCCTTGCAGGGCCTCTGTGCCCTGCCTCAGGCTGCGAGCTTCTTTGTAGCTTGCAGCAAGGGAGGGCCCCCAAGGTCACTCTCTCCGCATTCCTCTCCGTCCCAGTCCAGCTTCCCGGGACGCTCTGAGCTTCTCAGCTCCTCTCTGCAGTGCATGTCACACTTCACCCCTCCCTCTAGGATGTGAGGGGTCTCCAAGGAGTTGGGGGGGTCTGGTTCAGTTCTTACCCCCAGAAACTCTGTCTCTCAGCTGCTGGCTCTCTTTCTCCCGGCTCTCCTTCCAGGAGTCCTCTCTGCGGTGCATGCCGTTTGCTGTTTGGTTCAGTTCTTATCTGTCCTGGCTCTTAGCCAGAGTCTCTGGACGCTGCATCTCTGCTTCCTGCTCTGTCTCCGCTGCCCACGGTGGAGAAAACATCTCCCAGCTTAACTATAGACACTTAGTCCAGTCTAACACTGTTCCAAGTCTCTGCAGTCCCCCCCCAGCCAGGGGCTGGGAGGCCCCAGAGGCCCCGAGGGGCTCAGAGCCCCTTCCTCATGGCTCTACAACATGGCCACCTCTCCTACCAACAAAACTACAACTCATCTCTTCTGTTCAGCTTGTGGAATGTTTACATTTTGCAGGAGCGCCCATTGGACAAAACTTCAAAACTTCCAGGGGTTTCCACCCCTTGGGGTTTTACCATTTTTTTTAGCCTCTGGGGGAAAACAAGGTCCAAACCACCACATTACTGAAGTCTTTTCTTTAATAATATGCATGTACTTGTATAGTACATGCACAGAAAACCATTTTTAGGTTGTAGACACAAAATCTGTTGACTGCTTTTTCCCTTGACCCTCAACCATTTTTGAGTCATCAAGACCCTGATGACAGTTGGCTATAGAACACCTCATACTGCAAACCTTTATAAGATGCAACAGGGCAAATATTCCTTTTCCTTCATCCCTTCATACTGCCTGAATTTGCTAATGCCTTCCTTGTAAGACAGAGGAAACTACTTAGCTGAGAAGCTCTTGACATGTTGTGAGGGAAATGTCTTGATGAGCTCAGATAATACAGTAGCATGGTTTGTGCTGCTTAACAGAAAAATGTGGTGACTACACTAAGAAGTTTAGCAGTCCTGTGACAGCAAGCTAAAATGAAATTTCACACTTTGGATCTCAGATCTAACAGAGTGGAAAAAATTACCTGCTGTGTTCGGACACAGATTTAAGGTTAATTAAATAACTGTAATTATTTTTCTTTCCAATAGAGAGCTCAGCAGTCTGAGCAGTTTTATACTGAGGTATTATTAAGAAGCGCAGTCTAGAACCTAGTTACTCTTGCCTTGGTTGGGATTGAAAGATAAAAATATTGGAATATATCCCACTAAGAGGAGTCTTCTTATAAGGATGACCAGAGTGATAGTTTATACTATTAATTTCATAGCAAAGCATATATAAATACAGACACACATTTTCAAGCCCAAAGATTTAAGATACCTTTAAGTGGGTTTTTTAAATTGAAACCTGACAGAGAACATTATCAATTGAAATACCACAGGTTTGCCTTTTACCTTTGACTCAAAACTCAGATAGGCTAAATACAAACAAAAAGTATTTATTTTTTTAATTTCTCCCATGTTTCTCTGTTGCTCATACTTAGAACATTTGATGTAAACCTGGCAATCCATCAGACAACAACTGCAGCCTGGATTGTTGGTTTTTCCAGCTACTGAAATAAGACAGAAGATATCCAGGCTTCTGCTATGCAACATTCTCCTATCAGTGAATTCTCAGCAGAGAGGGAAGGATCAAGCCCTTCAGGAACAGGGAAGAAGCTCAGCCAAAGCATATTTCACTCCAGGAAGTCCACAGGGGATTTTAGGGCTGGTTAGTGCATGCTGCTGGCTGGCTCACTCTGCAGCAAGCCAGCATCTGTGATCAGCTCTCCAGTATTTCCCTGCATGCCCTGCTTGTTGAAGACAATTCTGGCAAAACCTGAACTAGAACCACAACACACTGACAGCTCTGCTGTCAGAGTCCTGGGCACTGAAATAAGGACCTTGCACAGGCAGCACAAGGGTGCACAGACCGAGGCAGCTACAGCAGCAAAGCTGCAGCAGTTCCAGCTTGGAAGGTTCCTGCCCTGTCGTGGCTGTCACTGTGCAAATGTGATGAACTGACAAACATCCCTTCTCCCTTTGGAAATGCACAGAAACCACGGCAAGGAGAGTCCAGGAGGCCACTTCCTCCTGCAAGAACCCATGCGTGGAGCATTGGGAAGGGGCAATGGAGTTCTTAAGAGAGAAGCCAGTGAGACAGAAGGCACTGCACAGGTTCAGGGTGTTTCTGTCTCCCATTACACCTCACCATTCTGGGAAGGCTTTTCCACTGCTTTGACTCCCTGTCTGGATGCACTCCCCACCTCTTTAATCCCTGATCTGTAGCAAGACAAACACAGAGTTACATGCACAGGCGATTCCTGCTGCTCCTCCCGAGGCTGTAGGATATCTCAGGACCAGGGAATTACAGTTTCAGATGCACCAGCGAGACTACTGGTTTTGTCCCTGCCCCTTCCAACAGCAAATGTCATCCTAAGAGCTTGCAAATTTTCTTTTTCCTTGGGATCATAAACACAACACGCAGGCAGCAGGAGGGAGAAGCCTTTTTCTCCTCTGGAAATTTCAGCAGGGAATACAGAAGCAGCCCAGCTAAGCCAGAAGCATCATCAGCCATATGAAAACAAGCCATGTATTAATAGGTAGCTCCAAGGTAGCTGCTAGGATTTTTAGAGGATCTGTGTTTGATCAAAGCAGAAAACTGAAGAAAACCTACTAAAATATGGGTAGGATGAGGGTGACTATGTCATGGATGCTAAGTGTGACTACAAAACATAGCTTCTATTAAAAAAAAAAAAAGAGAATGTAAGAGAGCAGCAAAGAAGAGAGTTTGTAGAACTCCCTGTGATCAGTATCTGAGTTAGTGTGTTTATGCAGGACTTTCCATTCAGCTTCTACCACAATGAACTGAGTGTGTAAATCCAGGAGTTCTCACCATGCTGCACCCAGAATTACTCACAGCAGCTTAAAACAAAGTAGTTCTGTGATCTCTAAACGCATGGAGCCAAATCACTCCTGGGAGATAACCCAGCGATCTGCATCACTGATGAAGTGGAAACTGAACTTTTCCAGAAAATAATTTCCTTAACACTGAGAACAAAAACTGAAAGAAATTAAAAACAACTTATAAGGGCCTCCTCACATGCAGGACATAGCTCAGTAAGAAACGGGAAATGGACAGAGAACCTCTCATTTCTGACAGCCACCACCATAATATTTTGGGATAGATTTTAAAGATGCAGTTTGTAAAACGGTATCAACAAAACACAGAAATTATGGCCTTACTTGCACTTACGTTTTAAAACTTCTTTTTCTACTCCCATCAGCTCTTCCCTTATTTGAAACTGGGCTACATAATAAGTAAGCAGAACTCATTCTACTAACAGTAAGAACACTTTCACAAAATCTTTCATAATTCAACTGATTGCACTCTTGATACTAAATATTATCTCCATTTCTGAGAGTTTTGTTACTCTCAAGAGGTAGTTTTGCTAGCTCTTGATCCTCATCAGATGGCTTTAAGGATTTTGGACTCTTCTAACTTGTACACCTCTGTCTCTTCTACCAGGTTAAACAGACTGAGAAAACAGAAATAAAACTAAATAGTAAATGTAAAGTGAGTCCGAAGATGTTGTTTCAAAATACGGAGAGAGATGCAAAATCCTGAAACACACATCCCTCCAGCAGGCTACAGATTTGCTGCATCCCAAGCCCTTTGGGATGGGAAGTATGCAAGTGCAGTAGTACCACTCACAACAGGTCTCTGATCACAGCTGAGTCACACAGAAATTACCAGAGTGGAAATACTTTTTTATATATATTTGTATATGTGAATCACTAATACAGCAAACACAGCACAGCAGTGTTTATCCCTCCCTTATGCTGTTAAAAATGCTTTCTTTTAATGAAGTAATGTGTTTGTTCAACCCCTGCTTTATACACATTAACTAATGGTCTCCGAAATACCCCAGAGAAACAAAGAAGATGTGTATTTTATTATTCCCATTATTAGAAGCAATGCAATTCATAGGGGCTGCTAATGAATTACAGTTAATGATGCAGTGCTAAGCAGCCACTTTTTCTGGAGATTTGTTTAGGTCATACTATAACAGGGATCAGAAGTAACTTCCATTGCAGAAACCAATGAGTGCAACAGCAAGAAAGACCATATATGCTGTAAGACACATTGATTTTATCCAAATAGTTTCTGTAGTGTTACAATTTCATCATTCTCAGGTGCCTATGCACATTTTAAAAAGTCTTGTGTTGTTGTTGGGGTTTTTTTTCGTTATTGGTAGGGTTTTTTTCTTGATTTTTTTTGCCATGCAGTTATTACTCTCACTCAAGAGCAAAAAAAAGACAAAACCGTGGATTCAGGAGGGAAATAATAATCAAATGTGGAAGAAGCCAACCAGAAGATCAAAAATATATCCTTCCCAATTAGATTTTCTCACAAACTGCAAGGAAAATACACTCCTCAAATCTCCTCACTCAGTTTCTGTGAAAGACAGGCAGCACAGCCTGCAGATTTCTCTCCCCAAAGTTCTCCAAGAAACACAAACATTTACTCTTCAGATAAAGGGAAAAGAGCAGGAAGAGGAAACTACAGACAATTCCCTGGAGTTACTGAAAACTGCATTAAGGAACTTTCCTCTTCACATCAGCAGCTCTGAATAATGAGGCAGCAGAGAGCTTTGCAGCACTGGGAGCCTTTGAAACACACTTGTCCAGAAGGAAGAGACAATAAAATGTCAATAGAAAATGCCTCTTGGCTGGTACAGAGAAAACTTTTCCTCCTTTTCCAAATACAGGGACCAATTTTTTTCTTCCCCTCTTCTCCAATATTTAGAAGACAAGCTGATGAGAGATGACAAGGCTCACTTACAGAAGTTCAAAAAAATCCAGCACTGAATAAAACATAAGTGCAGAATCAGAAAAAGGATGGTCAGACTGTACCAATGTCATCTAATATATCCTCTATGCACTGAAATGCAAGAAGGGAATGGAAAGAAATAATTCAATGATGATTTAGTTCTAAAAGTTCAAGAAAAGTTTGAATTAAGTTTAAAGTATTTGAATAATCCTGTTGTAGTCAGCGTCAAGTTCAAGTTAGTGCACATATGTTCTCCTTAATTACAAATTTCCTTCTCATCGTTAAGAAGCTCTGCATTCAAAATTTACATGCTCCTATACTGAATAAATTTTTAAATTACTTTTTAATTTTACTTTTTATTGGTCAACAATTAAGATATTATTTATCAGATAAATAAAATTATCCACAAATTTTGCAATCCTGGTTCCCCCCCCCAATCTTATCCTAGCATGATCTATAAAATAAGGAAATTTCTTGGAATGGATTAGGGTGTGCCTGCCCTGAAAATGCACAAGACCACACAGAGTTGGTATATTAGCATAGCTTCAAGTAGCACAGTGAAATACAAAAATAAATACGCCTCCTATGATCATTCTTTTTTTAAAGCTTTTTCTATTCTTGTAGGGACAGGAGATTGCTATGTTCCAAGGTGGAAGTATTTAGGACCCCTCTAAAATGGAAAGATTTACCCATATCATTTAAGAAAAAACAACTTATGACTCAATTCCTGTTAATGATTTTTTTATTACATTTTTCCAAGAAATGATGCTCTCTTTAACTTTTGTATGACCTCATGACCTTGGAAACAAAGCTCACAGTCTGAAGATATAAATATCAAGCAAATGTTACTAGTTCTCAAGCAGTATCAACTTGCTTTGGTGCTTTTAGCTCCATCGTCCTAAGACACAGAAAGCAGCCTCATTCTGTCTTGCACCTTTGTAATTTTGTGTATTTTAAATTTTGATATTCAGAATAAGCCTCATCTCCTCCTCTTAGTTCATTTGTGCCAAGCAGAACACAAAAGATTTGCCTTTTTAACCAGGTCTCTCATCTCCTGGATCTTTGCAATCCATTGAGAGTCTCACACAAGTTCAGAGTCTGTCCTCACACCAGATCCTGGAGATGCTGTGAAAATAAACATCAACATGTGTTGTAGCAACCTGTGTGTGTGGAACTACCTCTCAGGAAACAAACTGTTACCAACCTCTCCTTCTCAAAACAGAAGTCAAAAGGCACAAAGTCCTCTTGCCAGTGCCAGTGCCATTGCATTAATTGTCCTTGTTCTTCAGACACAAATTATTCACCTCCAAGCCTTGCAGCATCTGTTGGACATCCCCCACCTTGGATTTCTTACTGCTAATCTCGGGTCCAGATAAGAGTCCTATTAAGAAGGGCTGACATAAAGTACACAGAGATTGCCAGGCTGGAAATTCTTTGCCAAAATACACAGCTCAGCTGGGCAGGGACATAGTAAGTAGCATGTATCCACACTAGGCTTCCACAAGAAAGAAAAAAAGTTTTGTTACTAACGGCCAAAACATACACTGACCTCGCCAAAAAGTAGTCTTTGAGGCAGGATACTTCCTGCGATACAGAGATATTTACTAAAATAAGCACACAGAGATTAGGGCTCCCACTCAACTACACCTCTCAGGGAAAAGAGAGTAGTAAAGTAATACGTGGCAGTAACAACCATTTTTTCTCTCCAGTTTAATGCCATAAAAGCAGGACCTCCCTGTTGTTGTGAGAGCAAAAGCAAAATGAAATGGGAGAGGTGTTTCGCTCTGCTCAAAATTTTATTTTTTGAAGTCTCTGTAGCACAAAATGCTATTTTAGGAAAAACATTTTTTTTTCCCCTGGCAGTGCAAATCAGCCTAAAACTCAGCATATTTGGCTTCCTGAAAATTTTTCCTGGCTGAGTACTCACAACCTACAGAGACTCCCTGTTATAACTGTTGCCAATTCTCTTTGTTGACCCCTTTCCAAAAGAGCATGAAGAGAGAAAAAAGGTGGCAGTCAGAGAAACAGTACAACCCAAGGATCCCTGTTTTATCAGAAGGGTGTTTGAAGGCAGAGTAAACAATGCTCCAAGGTGGCCTTAATTTGCACTGGAAGCCAATGTTGGTTTTGGGAAGTTGCCATTACATTCACTGTAGGCTTTGCCACCACATCCCTCCTCTTTGATTTTGTACTGAACACACGCCAAGAAACTTGGATTTTAACAACTGAATGGCAGAGATGTCCTGCAAGAGACACAGTCCTAAATAACTGGAAGGGAAAGAAATCATGCCTGTGAATACAGTGCGAGCCTTTTGACAGAGGGAAGCTTAAGCACAGATACAGGAGGGACAATGGTAGGTGACTTGTGCTGGGAAAAAAATATTAATTTGATATTAATGATACTTACTTGGAAATTATTTGATCTATTTGAAATCTGCTAGTAACACTGAGGATAAAATGGTTGCTGTTAAGACATACACGTTGAAGGGCTGAAGAATAAATGCAATTAGAGTGATCCTGTGTACCCAAAATTCCAAGAGGATAAAGAGATTGTCTAAAGAGACTGGATGACCTGTTTCTTACAAATAAGAGTCAGGCATTCTTGTAGATTTTTCCAGACCTACAGAAAACTTCAGCATTCCAATTCAGGTTAGAAAGTCGTGGAGTTTAGCAGGAAAGAAAGAACTTATATTGAGTATTTCACAGAACAAGCAGATCATCCTTAGAAACAATGACAGAAAATAAAAACTACTATCTACGATCTAAAAGTCAAGGAAAAGCAGAAGAAAGGCACCTTTGCACTGCCAGGTTCCCCAGCTGGCTGTGAGGTGTCAGGTTTGCCAGGTGCCAAACGCTCCATACAAGCAATTAGCAGCACTAAGGAGTGTAAAGCACAGCAATGCCTGTAGGTGATACAGAGGTTCTTAAATCATCTTTACACTACAGGAAAATCTTCTGATAGCAGGTTGATCCTTCCAAATTTACAGTACCTGAAGTTTTACTGATACAGAGCCTGAGCCAATTAGTTTGCTGTACGTGTAGATTCATAAGCCTTAATTACAACACTCTTCAGTTCTGACAGTAAGGCTGAGACAATCAGTGCAGTGTATTTCAGAAGGGAGAAGCACCACTGATCCTCAACTGCTCTCTTTATGACTTGCACTCTGGCTAAATACAGAGGTTCTGGCAGCAGCTTTAAGGTTTTCTAGAAATTTCTACCTTTAGCAACTCAGGCCATATTTTCTTGCCCCTTCACTTGTGCAGGAAGAAATCTTGTGGGGTCAAGTTTTGAATTAAACAAATACACTGGACTGTTTTAGGATGTGGCTTGAGAAAGACTTGTGTCAGCACTGCAGAGGGTGTTGTGAGACCACTGTCTCACAACAGATGAGGCAGGGGCAGGAAAAAGCAAGACTTTGTTAGACCTGTATCATTGCCAAGGCCTTTGAACTATGAAACACTGGCCTGTCAGCAAGAACATTAAATCTACCTTTTTTCAGCAAGTACTCCAATTTTAATATTTAACAATCATAACAGTTATAGCAACTTTCCCCAGGATTTGCATGATGGCTCACTCAAATAATTTCAGTCTACCTCTCCAACTCCTTGTGAGCGTTTTGCCAATACTCTGCTACTACCCTTCAAAGACTTTCTTTTCTTTCCCCTTATTTATAGAATCATAGCGATGTTTAGAAGACAACATGCAGGGTTGTCTTCTGAACTGGGAAGCCTGAAAGAGGCCACGTTGGCCACCAAGCAAGAAGGAATAAAACAAAACCCTGGTAGCCATCAGCCTTAAACCACCACTTGTATGAAAGAGTCACAGCTGGTAATGGAGAAGTGAGGACTGAGGGGGATCCCTTAAAAGGGAAAATCCTAGCCCAGTATTGAAGAGAAGCTTTAGCATCCCTTACAGGGCAAGGATTTAGGAACATGGCTTACACCTGGAAAAAGAATCAGCCCTTACAGAAGCTTATCAGCATGCAGTTAGTTTAGTCAGGAAAGCCAGCCCAACTCTCTAGTAACATGGGAAAATTTTTGCATAGTACAGGGATCATCCAGTCCCTCCTTCCTCTTTGCTGTGAGGGAGGTGCTGTAAGGTTTGCAGCAAGTAGAAAAGCCATTAGTTATTAGGAAATAAAGCAGCTCTAGGACACACTGGGCACACGCAGTCATGGCACACCATGAAACATGGGAGAAGAATTGCAACAGCTACAGGCAAGTTGACACTGTAGCCCAGATGAGTTTTTTATTTGACAGATATTTCTAGAAGATATACCCTGCTCTTTGCACAATGGGTTTAGCATTTTTAATTTGCAGTTGAATTGAAGGATGAGTCACTTTATCACAAAACAACTCCAGCATAAATCAGGTTTCAGCCTGTGACAGCAGAACTATTCTTCACATAATACAATCTGTTAAGACAATTTAGCACTCCTTTCCTAATGACTAGGAAAAAGAGCCCCTTTATTCCAGAGTTTATTATATCTTCATTTTCACTGAAATTGTGTAATACGATGCTTTCATGTTCTTCTCCACACACCAGAGCAAACAGATTTCAGGCTGTAGATCTTCCTTGTGCCCTATCCTAGAGCAAAACTAGTCAGTCCAGCAAGAAACCAGTAGACACTCAGAATAAAAATAAGAATTACTTTCTCTCCTCACAGAGAATATACCTATTTCAGCTGTATCCAACAGATTTTCTTGAAAAGCTTCGTAAAGTACAAGTGAAAATATGTATGCTTCACTCATGCAACTTGTCCCCCACTTAACAAAGGACAATATTGACACAGTCAAGACATACAAAAAAGAGCTTGTCCCTTTTACTGTAAGGACCTTAAACCACAATCCTAAGCAAACAGACTGAGTAGCTGTGACTGAAACAAGCCTCCCTTGACTCCCAGGGCGTTGTAGGGAGGAAGGTGGGAGGAGAATGGCATGAAACACCTTGAAAAGAAAGGAGCTCAGTGATCTCCTGGTGTTCCTTGGGTGTCCTGTCTGTGCCACCCATCAGTGAGGGGAACCTCCACTCACAGAGACACGGGAAAGGCCCTTGTTACATTGGGATCTGGTTAAATGCTGGACCACACAAGCAAAGCTGTGAAACAAGGGACCAGCTGTGACCTGCCTGCACTTCAGAATTCCTTGTCCGCTGTAACTTCCATTTTCCGTGAAGGAGTCACTTTAGCCCACAGGCTAAAAACTGATCAAGTAGCAGTTTGATATCTTTGCAGTATGGCACCTGAAATGAGCTAATTGGGGTTTTTCCTGTTATTATGACTCTTTGGGCAGGTGTTTTACAGCCTCTTAATGAAGAGAAAAATTTGCGCGAGCTACTAGAGAGGCCTTTTCTCCCTCAAAATTACATAGAGACCATCTCAATTAAATACCATTCCACAGGAATAAATATCCCTTTCACAGAAGTATTCATTGCAGGAAAAGAGCTGATGGCTGCTGCACACCTGCTGATCTGGAGATCTTCGTGGCAGAGCTGAATTAAACATGAACTTTATGAAGCGTTGCATAAATGTCCCACTTCTCTCGCTATAAAACCTACTTTTCATCTCAGTAAGGTTCAATAAACTGTGCATTTTATTTTATTTTTTTCTACTCAGAAGACTACATGTGCCATGGTTTTCCTCTGAGAGCACAAACAGCTTCCTCAACTTCTTATTGAAAATGTTCCACCATGTCACAACCTACAATATATTATCACTATCAGCTGTGCCTCCTGAGGGACTGTATCTCCCCACAAACGCACACTCATGAAAATCCTGGCCTGTGCTGGGACCTTCATTCTGCCAGAGCTCTCCACATGCAGAGCAGGAGATGAATAAATGTCATTCACCAGGATAAAAGTGCTTGGTCAGTGACCACAGCTCGTAGTGATCAATGAAGAGATCTCTGAATTGCCATTCCCAGGACTCATCCAAAGTGGTGGAGGAGGACATAGTGTTAATTAGGTCTTTCAAAAAAACTCCACACCATCTTTTCTCCTTCTGAAAACCAAAATTTTTTGTAACCCTCCATTCTAGCACAGAAATTAGATTTTAGGGTTTTTTATTCTTATACAGCGTAAACAAAAATGCTGAACTTAGCAGAATTCCCTGAGGGAAGGAAATACCAAGTTTTAAATCAAGTCTAGTTATTCCTCCTCCTCCTTTCATCTCAATCAGTGCTTGTTATGTATTCTACTATTAAATTTTTCCTCGTGTATCTTTTCCAGTCAAATCTTTTGCTCAGGTTGTTCTTTAAAACCTCTCCCTGGTTTGCCGACTGTCATCAGAGAGGGATGAGACAGAGCATCACGAGAAAGCATCACAATGTCTTTGCCTAAACATGATGAAACTACCTTGGGTTCATCTCCATTTCACATTTCAATGCCAGTAGCCTGGGGACTTCTGCCCATTTATCACTGAGCAGCATCTGCCTTCTTCTCATTCCTCCTCCCTCTCTCTCAACACCATGCCACAAAGATGAACTTCATTTTATTACCTGCTGTCAACCCTTAACTTCTTTGGAGTGCCTGCATGGGAAGTAAAATTGGTTTAGGTTGCTCATAAAATCCACTGCTCACGCTCTCAGAGCGGCATCTCCTCTCTCGTGGCAGATAATACACCAGTTACAGACTGGAGAATCCCAGGGCAGGAGATGCTCCAAGCACTGCACTCTCCTGGCATAGCACAAAAGGAAAATTAGCCAGAACTGCAAAGAGAAATTAAGCTAAAAGTCTTAACCTTGCAGGTAAAAGAAAATTTAAAAAAGAGCTTCACAAGCCTTTTGAAACCACTTCAGATTTAAAACCACTTCAGATTTCCTGCAACTTAAAGGTCAAATAAAACTCTCCACTTTTCAAACTGCTTTAGATTAACTCCACATGGAAGTGTCTATATTTAAAATGCAGTATTTTAAATTACATATTTTTATACAGTATGTGAAGGTACATGTAAGAGGTCTTTTTCTAATTACTGTTCTTTTTTGTTTCCCCAGTTTACCTTCTCTTTCCCTTTGCTTATGTAGCATGGCAAATCACATATTATATTCCAGTATAATGGCACCCTTTGAAAAAATCTGATCAAGTAACAGCTAGTTTTGTCCAATTTGAGGGGAATAATTAATTATTTGCAAAAATTGCCAAACCCTAAAGCATGGGATCTGAGAAACAAGGGTTCCATCACTTTATTCTTTTGTTTCTTGCTTAATTACTGAAGTCTTGATGTCCATTCACAGATACTTGGATAGCAAACCTTAACTTCAGCAGAGGAAATATTCTGAATTCCTGCTAAGCCTGTATAGAAAACATAAATTTACAGTATTTACTTGCAAGTTCTGCTCTCAGACCTCCCAGGTGTCAGTGTCTCGTAGCGACTTTGGGGGAGCAAAATGTTACCCTGGCTCAGGAAGATGGAATGTGGGACTGGATAGATGGGATGCATCCAAGGGGCCTGAACAGGAATAAACAATCAGTATTCTGGGAAGGTCATGGAGACTGAGAACAGACCCGTGGACACTAAAAGGCAAATGTTGAGACCATCTTCAGGATGGGCAAGAAGGAGGAAACTCCCAGAAGTGGAAGATGGACCATTCTGTGTTCCTATAATTATTGATTACTCTGATTATAACAACATTTTTTTACCATTTTTCCTTCAAAAATACAAGGAAGGAGGAAACAAACACATAAGAGGGGGAAGGGGAGCTGAAGGTTAGCTTGTTTGCTGGGCTGGCACTCAGTTTGGCTTGCTGTAAATGGTACACTGACCTCTGGCAATCGTCCCTGAAAACAGGCCTTAAAACCAGCCTTCATTAACACTCATGAAGACGACGGAAAAAGAAATAATTAAAACTCAATATAAATTATCCTGTAGCTTAGGCAAAAACAACTTAGACATTATAAACAGGCATAAATGCAGCTAATTTTTCCAAGCTACATAAGGTACTCTCTCCAGAAAGAAATAAAAATACTTTCAAAACCACTTAGTTTCATGGGGTTATGCAATTTCTCCATAGTTTTTTTCAGTGTACTAATCAAACTTCTTGGTATGACAATTCCTGGTTTTGAACAACAGATTACCACGAAGCCCAACAATAATTTTGGCCAGTTTTCCTGAGATGTCTCAGCCTCCTGCTTCAGCCTGCTCCCCAGAAAAAAACTCCTTTTCACCCAAGGAACACTGCCTGCTTAATGACAGGCTTATGCAAACCCAAATGAAATATTTTTATCTTTCCAGCATTGGGAAAGCCTCCAAATAGCTACTGAATGACTAAAATCAGGGAGTGTCCGAGCAGGGAGACTGATTCAGAAGAAAAAGGCTTTGTCTGCTCTCTGGAAGGCACAGCCTGTGAGCTGGCTTCTTCTATTCCTTTCAGCCTGGGAGTAGATTTTTACATCTTTCTGAAGTGCTGTTTTATCAGAACGAAAGCCCAAAACGTACCCTTACTACTCCAGTGATATTTCCATGAAGGTTTCTAAGGGAAGCTGGGATGAGCAGTGGCTCCTTTGCAGGCACAGCCAGCGCTTTTTCCTCTCCTGGCTGCTGCTGTCAAGAGTTCTGCTTCCACACTCAAGGTCTCAAATGGGGACAGCCCCAAATTAAAAATGAAAAATAAAAATTAAAAAAGAAAAAAAGACAGCAAAAATTAATGCAAGGAGACTGATACTCCTTGTTGGATGTTTCTCTCCCTCCCCACTGAAAATATGAGGAGCAAGAACTATTTGGCCCTTAGCTCTCATGTGCAAGAGCAGAGTAACTACATTATCCTACTTTACTGTTACTGACACTAGCCCAAAAAGGGCCAAAATGTGAGAAAAGTACACAAAGTAAAAAATAAATCAGCTTTTGTCTCACCTTGAGCAGAAAGATGATTAGATGAATGAGAATTTAAGATAGATACTATATAAATAAAAGAAGAGGTTTAAATGAAGATTTTCTAATGTGTCAAAATACAAGAGCAAAAAGGTATTGGTCAGCAAGCTGTTTTTTCCAGCAAGTGTTTTGAGAAGTTTTTTAAGGGAAAATATTTTCCTGAGCAGTAAAAGATAAATAAAAACACATTTTGTCTTTGTTTTGTGAAATATTTACTAGTTGTCTTGATCGTTCTCTCTCTACCAGCCATCACACTTGTGCTGCTCTGGGCTTTTCGCTCCTTTCCTGCACATCTCTTTCCTTCTCCCCTGAGTGCTTTTGCCTTTAGCCCTGTAATATTCCACTTTTAAAATAAATATAGTGAAACTGCTGCTTCCCTAGAGCATTCCCAGAGGCAGCTGTGAAGAACTTTCAATGAAATGCTGCTTCCTGGGTCATCAGCCCGACCTGGCCTTTTTTTCTTCTCTTCGTAAAGTCAAACCAGAAAAGATACAACATTTGAAAGCCCTGTAAAGTGGGAAGCCTGCTAAATGGCTGAAATTCACAACTCTTGGGTTCTCATTAAGAAAAAAAAGACTGCAGAGAAATGGTACCATAATAAATTATGATAGCTGTGTTTCCAAGCAGCCTGAATAGCTACGGTAGACTTTAATTAATTAGTTTACTTTAAAATGCACAAAATGCATCTTTGCTGCTAAGAAGTGCAACAGTATAAAGTTGGAATGAGATGACATGAAAATTATTTCATATCACCCCACAACTTCAGATTTTCACTCTCTGACTTTCCCACATATTCTGAGGAATTTCACAGTTAAGGAACAAGGGATGGTATGTCCATCTACTTTCAGAACTGTCAAAGGTGCAAGATAGATGGCTGTATTTATTGCAATATGCATTGTAATAATTAGTTTAACTTTATGGGCTTTGAGTTCAAGAAATGGTCTCTGCTACACTAGACACTGCAACAACTGGATTCTAATTCTAGTCACTGCACACTCTATGGACAATTTTTCACAAAGTCAAATACATGAAAGCTTGTGACTTTTACTAACTTTCCCCCTATTTTATCCTTTTCTAATCCAAGCAATATGTAGTAGCGGTTTTCAGCTCACTGCATCATTGCAAGGTAGAGAAATAGTGTTATACTTAATTTGGATTTATTAATCTAATAGAAGAATAAAGAATCTGATCAAAGGAGACAGAAACCCCACGGGAGGAAAAGGAGCAGAAAAGACCTGCTATGGTGAATTTCATCCTTCTGCAGGATTAATTCAGTAATTCAGGCTGGAATGTGGATGCAACCTGGCTTGGGGTGCATTGACGTATTAGGAACACTGTAAAGCAAGAAACTTCTACAAAACATATGCAAAACAATTTTAGTGGCCACTCAACTGAGGAAATTCTTATTCTTAGCTGCTCAGAGAAAAAAGAGAAACTGAAAACAGCTGTTGGAGTTGCTGAAGATGCTGAGGAATTGCTGAGTAAAATTCTGATGTCAGTTAATAAAATCAGGCTGCATCCTGTATATGCATGGGAAGAAAGCCAAGAGAAAAACTGCAGAAAGAACCCACAAAAAATGGTAGAAAAAGTGAATTTTCTCCTCTACATCTTCATTCCCAAACTGTAAATAGAGCCCATGAAAGACATCTGAAGAAAGATGAAAGTTTTCCAAATTGTAGAATCAGCTCCACATTGAGCCCTCATAGCGGCCCCACATACATCTGAATTTAGGCAGTGGATTTTGTTATTATTTGTGATATTAATAAAAGAAGTTGCTTATTATTTGTTCCAACACATGTCCCAAATGCACACCTTTTTTCTTCTTCTATATATGATTGAAGGAGGCCACCTTTGGTTAGAAGGTCAAATGGTCTTTGATTCCCTTACAGTTTTCACAAGAGGATGGAACCTGCTGTATTAAGAGAAATCTTAACATACGTTTTTCAGTTATTGTAAATCCAGGCTTGCCCAGACAGAAGACAGTGAGAGGATCTGTGAGTGTGCAGCAGTAAGGAACCATGCAGTACAAAAGAAAGATTTATAGACAAAGACTGAGGATAATATCCTAACAGAGGGATATGGTGTGAAACTGGGAGCCTTTAGGCAAAGAAAGAACCCAGTGTTCAAGAAGCATGGGAAGGGGAGGGGTAGGCACTGATCCCTGCTCTCTGTGACCAGTGACAGGATCCCAGGGAGTGGCTGGAGCTGTGTCAGAGGAGGGTTAGGTTGGATATTAGGAAAAGGTCCTTCCCCCAGAGGGTGGTTGGGCACTGACCAGGCTCTCCAGGGCAGTGGGCACAGCACCAAGGCTGACAGAGCTCAAGGAGCGTTTGGATGATCTTCTCAGGCACATGATGGGATTGTAGGTGATGGTCCTGCGGAGAGGCAGGATTGGACTGGATGATCCCTGTGGGTCCCCCTTCCAACTCAGCATACTCCATGATTCTACGATTTTAATGAGGGATTCCAGAGTAAGATGGAGGAGGAATAAATCTGGAGCGAGAAGGAAAGGACAAGGAAGTGTTAACAGGGTAGGCAGTTTAACACACCAGCTGTGTCCTCCAGGGAGCTGCGGACAGAGAGTGCAGAAGGGAGAGAAGAGGAAAAGTGACAATGAGTGGAGGCAGAGCTTGCTGGGGACTGAAAGCAGCTCATGGGTTAAGAGAGGGTAAGTAAAGGCACTGACCTCTGAGGAGTCTTCAGAAAAAAAAGCATTTCTCTGTGCACTTGAAATATTGATTCCCTAATTGTACCAGAAAGACCAGTTAAGGAGCCTGTCCTGCAAAGTTAATCAGCTCAAAAGACGTCATTAAGCACTCGGCTTCTTATTCATGTCAGATCTCTCTGGAGGCAGGAAAATGGGAACAGGATGATAACATGACTTGTGACTTTGCAGTATTAGGTATGGCCACTCTGTAGTTGTAGAGGCTGAGAGCTGCACACCCTCCTTCTTCTAACTCTGAAACAGCCAAAATGCCAATGCGGCTGGGCACGGTACAAATTGATTTGTCCCTTCTTTCCCCAATGCCAAAGTTAGTTTAGAAAGGCACCAAGAGAGATCCCTGTTCAGCTGCAACTACACAGCATAATTATGATCTGAAACAGGATTTCCTCACGTGTCCTTCTGGTTAACATGCCACAGACATTACACACACTTAAACCCATCTAAAAAAACATATGCCACACACTTTTAGCCATCTAAAAAATCTTATCTGCAGCTCTTCCTACTCAAGAGGCTGTTGGTACTCCCAGACAGCTGGTACACAAGCAGATTTCATCAAATTTAACAGTGGCAAAAGAAAAATCTGTAGGTCTTAAAAATAACATTAAGGCACAGTGACATCAGAGTGATGTTTCCTTGAAGCATTGAACCTGTTCTCAGGCTGCCTCTCTCTTCAGTGAGGAACAAGATTAATTTAGCTGAGTGTTGGGAAGGGAAGGTTGTTGTGCCACACACTGATACTACATTAAGGCTATAGGGAGGGGGAAGGGAGCATGGAAGGATAAGTGATGCAGAATGCAAGGTGGGGACACATGTAGGAGACAGAAAATAAGAGTGATTCAACAGCATTCACCTGGAAACTCGAGAAGGTTGAAAATGTTTGCTGCCAGCAGAGCTACTCTGGAGGCACATATCTCAAACTCCCTCACATGATGTGTCCTCCATCCAGAGCTCAGCTACAGACAGGCCTAGAAGGGCTTCTGAGTCAATGAGTCCAACTAATCCAAGCCTAGACTTACAGCTGTTCTAATTCACAAGTCAGAAAGGCATCTATTTAGAAATAGAATCTGTTGGATAACCACATCGGGCAGAATCTGTGCAAAGCCTCAGACTGCCTTCACATGTACTGAAGGTGGACTGGAGAAACCAGGCTCTTCCTCTGTCACCAAGTACATACTAAAAACACTTCTAATCTTTTGGCAGTCTTAAGGGTACCTTTTTCCTTTAAGGCCAGATTCATCTAATGTTTTATACAGAAACAGTTAGGTAGGGAGCTCTTTGAAAAACCTGATACAATATAAGTATCTAATCCTGAAGTAAATCATTTGGGCCTTGCTCCACTATTCTCAGGCCCAGCATCTACCAAAGGCAATAATAGGAGTTATAAAGTTCTGCTCCCATTCCTAAGACAACAAAAGAACTCCTCCACAGGCCAGGTGTTTAGCAAGCACTTTCAAAGACAGCAGTACACACACACATCAGCAGAGGCTACACCCACACATGGACATCCATGGGATGCAGAGGTGAGATCTGGAGTCAGAACTCAATGCACGTTTCAGTCAGTGAAGTATTGCCTTTACTAGTACTTTCAGGGACAGCATATGACTGCTTTTAAAGAAATAGTTCAAATGTTGGAAGGGTTAAAAATGGACTTATTTTGTAAGGGTGCAATATTTACCAATTATCCGAGCATCTATTCTCAATCTTTCCTTGAACTTTTGATTCCAAATACTACTACGAAAGAAAATACTCTTTACTTCATTAAAATACTGTTCTTGCTGTGCTTAGAAAGGCACAGAAATAGGATAAAATCCTATGACAGGCCTGTTGCTTTTTCTTATTTCGTAAGTGCTTATTGCATTTCTCATCAATTAAATTAGAATAACGGTAAAGATAACTTTTAGAAGCTTTCCATTCTCAAAATCGTTGATTTCTCTGACATGAACATTAAAGCCAGTAAACACTGTGATCTTGTTGTACTCTCCATTCACAGGAGCTTTCCAAACTTGTTTGTGCAAAGGAACATCTGTTCAGGCAGGGCAGCTTTCCAAGTTTGCTCATCTATCTGGTTGTCCTAAAAGCTACATCGTCATCCGTCACCTGCCACCAAAGCGCAAATGACCAGGAAGTTCATGAGGGAAAAATGTCCTTATCTTCCAGCTGCCCATGGACAATACTCAACCAGAACAGCAAATATGAGCAATGCTTTCTCTGCCAGTGCCTTCCTGAGATTATGACATGGCGAAATACACAAGGACCCAAAAGTCCTGGCTCCCATGCAGACAGTGGTGAAGGACTGCTCCTTTCAACAGAACAGAGGACTCACACTATATCTCCAAGCCACCCGACCATCCTGTCACCATCAGGGACGCCTCTTCATTTTTTCGCAACAGTCTGGAAAAAAAAAGGTGTGGATTTGCCTGTTTTCAGTTGCAACAGTCATTTAATTGGGAGGTGACTTAAAATCGCTGTTGCCCAAGACAGCTCATGTGGCACTGAAGGTGTTACCTCCTTCTCTTCATCGCGGCCCTCCCTGATCCACGGGGAAGTGGACTGCTGCCCGTGCACGTCCCTAGTCTTCTCGTGCAGGGGATGTACTTGTTTTGCCGAGGGCCAGCTGTGCTCTTCAGAAATCTGATGTCACCAAAAGCAGCTGAATTGCTGCAATTCTCTGCAGTGAATCCACTGTGGTCCCTCAGAGCGTGCGGGAAGGCAAGTGCTGTGTAACTGCACGTGAGCGACCATCGTGTTGACCATTCAGTCACTGGCCAGTTTTAAAATCTTTCACACAAATACAAAAGAGACCATTCAATGTGTCCCCTTGCTGCTAGCAACCTTGCCTCCTCTGACTGCATCCCTGTAACTCTCCTGCTCCTTTCCTTACCTGCCCCAGCTCAAAACATGGAGCAAAAGCAGTAGGAAGCAACCAGGAGTCCTGGGTGACTGCAGAGCCAAGAAGGAAAGAACAAAGCTCTCTGGCAGTGAAAAATGAATATTCTAAAATATTTCTAGATTATGGTAAGAAAGGAACAAAGAGGGATGAAAGGTGACCTTGCTTCCTTCAACTAAATCAGCAGATTGCAGCTAGAGAGGAGGGGCATGTTTGTTTTCAAAACAATAAAATGCAACCAGCACACATCATTCCACATCTACCATCCTTAACAGCACACTTCACACAGTGCTCTTCTATCACACACAAAAAATGGGTCCTTTGTTTTTTTAATAAAAACCCAAAACATCAATGTAAGAAAACAACAAACTAACCTCAAATGCAATCCCTTCTCCCCACAAAACAACAAAAATGCCCCAAGGCAATCCCAACATTGTCAGTGCTCCAAAGACAAGATACACTCACCAAAGCAGAACAGTTGGCTTTCTGTAGAGATGTGTTAAGAAAATCCTTTCCCTTGTAGTATCCAAGCCACCAGCCAAGGCAAGAACAATGGCTACATCCTGCTGAAATGGCCACAGAGCAGCAGAGGACTGCACTGATACCCTGGTCTAGCTGTGACCAAGCTGCTTCCAGCACTGGGAGTGCTAAAATCCGCTCCAGGCAGTGCTGCTCCTCGCTTAATTAACTTAATTAACGTTGCTCCTTTAACCCACTTGCATGCTGCCAGCTGACACTTTGGATGTCCCTTTGAAGCTCTCAGCTCACACCATCTCAGGTGCTGCCAGCCCACGGTGCAGCACAGACGTGCCCTTAGTTAACACAACCTCTAAGCCCTCTTTTTTTTTTCACCTCCATCTACCAGCGATCTCCTTGCACAAGGAAAGGGCAGCACCTCACCCAGCAAGTGCCACAAAAGTAACAGACTTGGAGCAAACTCATCCCCTGCCTGCCTGAAGTCAAGCAGAGCAATGTATTTGGACACAGTCATTTTGGATTCTTGTGAAGAAAAACCACAGGTGGAAAACAAACAGATGTGATTTGAGAGAGAGAACACAAATGGGCACATGTACAACTTTTAGGGCTGCAAAAGACTTGGAGTTGTGGGCTCCTTATTATTTTGACCATTTTACATTCAAGCAAATGGGTCTTTGCAACAGGGAGACAATTTCTCATCCTGACCAGGAGCATCCTTGATTTTTAATTCTTATTTTAGTCAAACCATACTTTGATGAGATAAACCTGTTATCAGATGAAGGTATCAAAATGGACTCAATGCCTCTGGCATTTTTTGGGCCTGCCTGTTAATTGTCAGCACACCCTATTCACCAGCAATACCAAGGAGCAAGGTTTTGTAAAGACGGTAAAAGAAAACACTAATACACACCAAAACCCACCCCAAATTTTGTCAGATTCTGCCAGGAGTTTGCCAAGCCAATAAGGGGTGGTGGTGAGTGTTTCCTCCTCTTGGTATTGTTAGGACAGATTTTGTCAGCAATTCAGAGAAAGTTTAAATAACAAAACTTCTTCTTGCTTAGTCACATGTTTTCTTTGAATCTGATACATGCTCTGATAAGGAAAAGAGTGTGACTACAGGAGTAAATTCTGCCTACTAGAAGTCTTTCCACACGGGTACCAGTGTTTGCAGGGGCAATGGAACAGCAACAAAGATTCTCCCCCAAGGAAAACAAATGCAGCTTGGTTAGGAGAAATGCAGCTGGGATAAAAGTTAACATTAATACTGTAAGAGATTTCCAAACAACTGAGTTTTACTCAGTGCTAGTATTTAAAAGATTTTGGAAAACCTGTGTATTTCCTTTTTCAAAGTTTATGATATTTTCAAATGAAACTATTCAAATTTTGGTGATTTTCTCCTAACAAAATGAAAGGTGGAAGTTTTATTTCATTTCTGGAATATATATTTAGGGGCAGTTCTCCCATCCTAGAGGCTGCATTCCAGCTGGCAGCAGTGTGAGCAGTGTTAGTGTATTAAGCCTAAGATAATGTCTGTTTACTGTCTTATCAAGGGCATGGTGACAAGGGACATTAAAGCTTGTCATTACAGGTCAGCCCCCATACTGAGGGCTCTCCCCAACTTGATTCACTTGGAAACTGGTATCTCAGCTATTCAGTCAATCCTAGATGGATACAATATGATTTTGGCTACAGAGATTAAAGTGCTTTGGCCACTTCAAACTAACACTTCACCAAAACTGACCTAGGACCTTCCTCGTAGATTGGTCCATCCTGAACTTTAACAGACTGCTCTCGGGAATCGGTGCTTTCCTGAAAACAGAGCAGGAGGGATCCCAGGCAAAAGTGAGGGGGAGATGAAGTTTTGCAAGAACAAGGGTGTAGGAGCAGGAAGACTGTAATACACTCTGTAATGAAACATCACTGAGGAGTGGGGAGTGAGACGTATGCTTCGATTCCCCCTTGGCTGACAAACATGTTTCCAGCCCGGAGGGTTAGGACTGTGTTTCAAAAACAGCTGGATGGCTATATAAGAAGTTCTCCTAAGGTGACACTTTTTCTGGGGCTGACCAAAGTATAGAACTGGTGCTCCTTATTATCTGCTGGGATGAATCAGGTCCACAGGCTTGATACAATACAAAACCTGGATGAACCATTTACTAGAGTAACTATGGCATTGTCCTGGTGTGGAAGGATAACAGACCAATATACCTGCTCCTCAAGCAGAAACTGAGAAGCAAATTAGAATAGACAAATGAGTAGATTTTAGAGAGTCACAACTCACTTGCAAAGCCAAGCCAAGCCAAGCATCTAAATTACACTCTGTAAAATAAACAGGTATTTCAAAAATACCTTAATTATGTGCTGTAGGTTGACTACTTCAGAGTGATGAAAAGACTCTCAAAGGGATAAGGAGAGTCAATAAGCAGATGATCCTAAAATGTAGTGTTAGAAAAGGGCCTTGTTGGAATACTAGAGACAGGTGGATGTGGCAGATGAAGAGCTGCACCACGGAGCTGCATCCACATCTTCATCCTTTACACCCCTGCCATGCTCATCGGAGCACACTTTGATTTTGTGGAAGAGGCTGCTCATGCAGTGTTAATTCTGTATTGCATATTAGCTAAGTGCCAGACAAAACATGTTGCAGACAGCCCAACGTACACCTTGAAACAGCATCACTGGCTCTGAGCTCAGGCATCTTACATTTAAGAATAATCTGATGCATCCACTAACTTCTACCCGTAGTTTGTTATGGAAGTTGATAGGGAACTGCTATTAGCAGCAGGGAAGAACTTTTGACTGGAATTTTCTTGGTAAAAAACTAAGATCGTGTTGATGTCAATGTTTTTATAGAGTTATGTCACTTCTGGTATTTGGGGGGCAGGGAGAGAGAGGAAAAAAAATCTTCAAACCCTAAATATTTTATTTCAAATATTTTTGAAAAATTTATTTATTTATTTTATTTATTTTCAAATTTTAAAAAGGAAACAGTTTTGCTTTAACATGTATCACTTCACCTTATCCCTTGGGGGGAGGTGGGCTGACAGCCTGGACAGTTTAACCAGAACAGTTTTCTTCCTCACATTCATAGGCCAGTGATTTTTCAGAGCTAGCACTGCTCTAAACACTGCATAGCCTGAATTCTATTAGCAAATAGTCCTCATCCACCAAATACATACCTTTGCCTGTGTAATCTGTCTAATGTTTGCTTAGGAAAGGAAAAGAGCAAGAGGACTTGCAGAAGAAGCTTCTTTTTGTTCTGCCCAGCTCCCACCTGCACACAGAGACATAATTTGGGAGGAGAACTGGGGGTGCTGGCCCAGAGTGAGGGACAGAACTGCTTTCAGCCTGCACCATCAGCATCTGAGTTGCAATGTGTTCCCTCTTCCTTCCCAGACGGGTGTGAAAATCAAAACATGGAATAAATGCTCAGTCTCTAGCTTCTCCCTGCCAGTCTACACAGGAATGTAGCCTCTTTACTTATCTTCAGGCTTTTCTTATCTGCCAGTGCATATGCTGTGGTGTAGCAAGGTGGAGACACAATAGATGTGCTATAATCTGCAATCTTTGCAAAATGCTGTCAAGAGCAGGGACTCTCCCTTTCTGTATCTCCTGTGTTAATTAAACATTCCTTTAACCACTGGAAAATTTACAAACTGTACACTATTGCTTCTGCTATTTTAGCTTCTTGGAATAACTGTCTTATGTTACATATGTGCCTTTAACTGTAGTTAAAGATCATGGAGACTCCAAAGATGCAACAATTTTAATAATAAAAAAAGAACTCAGCTAATCTTGACTCCAATAATAGAATATTATCCTCAGGCATTATTAACAGGGTCTCAATGCCATCTCCTGTGGGACAGGTGGCTGTGGGCATTGTTCTGCTCATGCACACCTGGCTGCATGTTGTGTTGGTCTGATGTGAAAGCAGTGATGGCACAACTCACCTGAACCTTCCCAGCCTGTTATGCTTTGTGCTCAATCATCTGAAATCATTCCCAGCTGTGCTGATCACCTCTGAAACAACTGATCTATAACGAGAACACTTGCCACACACACAGAGTTTTAGGATTCTGCACCCTGTACAGGCATTTACATGGTGACTAAGTTGCCACCAGTAGCACCAACTTTGCTGGCATCATTTTTACACCCCACCCATCCCTCAACCAACAACATGCCAAGAATGACTGGTAACATGACTTCAGTGAGTATTGTTGCTCAGCCTGGATGGTCAGGGGGTAAAGTGAGCTCCATTCATGCAGCACGGGGATACTCCCAGTATGGGATGAAGCAGACTCACATCCAGATGGATCTCTGCTATCTTATGCAAACACCTCTGTGCTGCATTCCCAAAAGCAGGGAGGCAAGGAAGCCCAGGGCACAGCCACCTGAGAGGTTCCAGGTGGTCCTGGCCATGTTTTCAGGCTTTATGAGCCAAGGCAGTAGTTTCAAGGCCTTCAAGCAAAGAACTGGCAGTGATGGCAGTCATGCCTGCGAGATGCAAAAGGAGAACGTGGAAGAAAAACACAGAGGGACAGAAACTGAATCAGTTAGTTCCAAAACAAAAACAGCTTTCTCAAACAATAAATAACCAGAGAAAGGAAGGGCTTGCCTCCACTGGAACAACATGAAGTGGTACCAGTGTCTATCCAAAGACACTCATTTTGACTTGTGTGCTGCCACCCATGGCTGTGCACACCAGAGAACAAACACATTTTTGGTGTATCTTTCACTGTTGAAAAATGAAACATCTGCTCCAAATTGTTAGGTTATGTCATCCCAATTCTCTTAGCCTCCTATGTGGAAAGGCTAAGAAAACTGGGATTGTTCAGCCTGGAGGCTACAATTGGGGCCTAATTGGGGCCTAATTGGGGCCTAATTGGAGGCTACCTAATTGGGGCCTTCCAGTACCTGAAGGGAGCCCACAAGAGAGATGGAGAAACTATTTCCAAGGGCCTGGAGTGACAAGACAAGGGCTTCACACTGACAGAGAGTAGTGTTAGATTGAATATGGGAAAAAAATTCTTCCCTGTGAGGGTGGTGAGGCACTGGAACAGGCTGCCCAGAGAAGCTGTGGCTGCCCCATCCCTGGAAGTGTTCAAGGCCAGTTTGGATGGGGCTCTGAGCAACCTGGTCTAGTGGAAGGTGTCCCTGCCCACAGCAGGGGGTTGGAATGAGATGATCTTTAAGGTCCCTTCCAACCCAAACCATTCCATGACTCCATGATTCTATATCCAACATCTGGGAAGCATTTACTGAGCAAAGTGGTTGGCTGGACAAAGACCACCAGAATAGCACAGACCTCCCTGTATTCCTCACGTGGCACACAGGACTCCACAGCCCAGATATGGCAACAACAGGAGCATTTCCACAGGAGGCTGCAGGAAGAAGGGAATGCTGGAAGCAGGTTCCCTAGTTGGACTGCTCCCCCATGTCCTCACACCTGCGACACCGACCAGGTCGAACCCTTCACATTACATGAGCAAGGGAACCATTGAGACACTCCCCTCAAAAGTCCCAGTGAGGCACAGAGGGTACTCCAGAGCTCACCTGCAGTATACGTAACTTGTTTGGTCTGTACGTCTCTCTCAGTATTTGTTACATCCTCCAGTGTTTCACAAGAGCCCCAAATTATGATAGGAACTTTGCCTTATCATGGGTGTGTGTGGCTGCACCCACACAAAGCAGATAGACAGAAAGGCAGTTTTCTTTTCCAAGCAATCCAAAGGTGGACTGAATCCATGCATCAGCATCTCTGTACTGCAATTTAGAGTGCACTGCCCAGTTGATTGTCTTGCTGGTGTGCAAGGATGAGCAGTTTCTTCCTGACAGTTACATCTGGATCACTTTTCTCCCTTCATGGAAAAGCAGGATAACAAACCACTGCATCATCCCAGGACTGTGGTTGCTGTTGAAGAGCTGCTTTGAGGCTCGTGCCTCAAGGAACAGCAATTACCTTCACCTATTCTAGCAAGGCTCTATACTGCAGGATGATCCCGTGTCCTGCACTTGGCAAAAGGAAGGCACTGTGCCATGGAAAGATGCAAGCAACCAGTAAGACAGCATGAAACCTGGAGATCAACATTTTGAGGCTGATATAGTGGGTGGGATGATAGCAGTTGATAAAGACAGAGTGGTAACAACCAGTGATACGTGTGAACGGGTGGAGGATGATAAGATGAAGGGTTTATCACTTTATTATTGCTGTTGTCAGGAGGAAAAAAGGGTGGAAGAATATATTCTGCTGGAAGGCAGAAGGGTTCTTCAGAGGGACCTGGACAAGCTGGAGAGATGGGCTGATTCCAAGGGGATGAGGTTCAACCAGGCCAAGGGCCGGGTCCTGCACTTCGGCCAAAACAACCCCCTGCAGTGCTACAGGCTGGGGACAGAGTGGCTGGAGAGCAGCCAGGCAGAAAGGGACCTGGGAGTTGGGATTGACAGGAAGCTGAACATGAGCCAGCAGTGTGCCCAGGTGGCATCCTGGCCTGGATCAGGAACAGTGTGGCAGCAGGACCAGGGAAGTGATTCTTCCCCTGTACTCAGCGCTGGTGAGGTCACACCTGGAGTGCTGTGTCCAGTTCTGGGCCCCTCAGTTCAGGAAGGACATGGAGGGGCTGGAGCAGGTCCAGAGGAGAGCAACGAGGCTGGGGAAGGGACTTGAACACAAGTCCTATGAGGAGAGGCTGAGGGAGCTGGGGTTGTTGAGCCTGGAGGAGGCTCAGGAGAGACCTCATCACTCTCTACAACTCCCTGACAGGAGGGGGAACCCAGGTGGGGGTTGGTCTCTTCTCCAGGCAACCAGCAGTAGGACAAGAAGGCATCATCTTAAGCTGTGCCAGGGCAGGTTTAGGTTGGATATTAGGAAGAAATTTTTTACAGAGAGAGCGATCAGACACTGGAATGGGCTGCCCAGGGAAGTGGTGGATTCTCCGTCTCTGAAGTTTTTTAGATGAGACTGGATGTGGCATCAGTGCCATGGGCTGGTAACCACGGCGGGGTTCATTCAAGGGTTGGACTTGATGATCTCAGAAGTCTTTCCCAACCCGGTTGATTCTATGATTCTATGATTAGAGATATCTAATACCAGATGCATAGTCTTTCCCACTTTACAACCTTTTCCCCTACAACCTTAGTTCTTAATTACAGTCTTACCACTCAATTGATCAGGTGGGAAAGGAAGATGGAAAATAGGTTGCAGGCAGAGGTTTTATACTAACAGGTATCTACCAGTATTTTAAGAAAAAAGGACAAAGAAAGTAGCAGAAAGATGTTGGCTAAGTGCACACAGTGTTTGCTAAGCATAAATATGCTTTTTCCCAGTGAAGACCCTTAACCTTTAGCCTCTCTTGGAAGAAACAATTTACAGCCAAAACTTTAGCGCTAATAATTTTGTCAGTGATTTAAGAAGCTTCCCTTGGTATTCATGCAGTTTGGTATTCTGTACGCATTTGGGCTTCAGTGACTAACAAATGGAGATAACTGTGAGTCAGGGAATTTCCTTTGTGTGATTTAAGACTTCGATTTCTTTAGAGCTACATTTACAGGAGAGAAACTATCCCTTCCAGGGTTTAAAAGGTGCAATTCTCAGCCCAGCTAAGAATCATCACAAAAAAATTCAAAAACCAAGGAGGTGACATTATGGCTGCCAGGAAACAACAACCCGTTTTTCTTCAGAGAAACAGTGCTTTCCGTTCTGTTAATCTATTTCAGAAACTTGACTTGCTTGGTGCAGAAAGCTACAGAAAACCCTATTTTCCAATTTGCATCACTAAATTGCTCCATGGGCCCAGGACCCATCTTTTAGGTCTGCACCAACACAAAGCAAGGACACAGCTCTTGATTGGAAAAGCCCAACTGTTCAAAGAGTACCTGGAAAGAAGGACATTTTGACAGTGAAAGTATGCAAATCTGGAAGAAAATACATTCCAATTAGCTCTACTTAATACCTTTTAACAGGAACAATGATTTATGTATGGCAGTTTTGTAACTAATTGTATGTACATATTTGACACACCCAGTGTGACACAATATCACATGAGCTTTTATAACAGCCACCTAGGGGGAAAAAAGCATACCTGTAAATATCATGAATTTGTAATCTTCTTTTACTAGTAGGGATACATGCATAGAAATGAAAAAATTATTCATCATCTTCTATTAAAAAAAAAAGAAGAGGCACAAGCTAACAATCTATAACACAATTCTGCTTATTTTAGGACATTGTGGGGAAGGGGGGAGCAAAGGAAAAACTTCCTGTAAATCTCATTTATGGAAAATATGGCATTATATAAAAAGCCAATCACAACAGGATTCTTTCCATTTCTCAGATACCTTGAAATGCTTCCAATGCTTGTACCTGGACAGGCAGAATTAGGAAGTCACATTAAGAGTTATTTTTAAGGAAGATTTACAACTTTTTAACAACTTCTAGTTAAGCTTCCCACTCTTCCATGGTATTGCTGGGAAACATCTTAAAAGAGCATTCAGCGACTGCCTCCAGCTCTCCCTGTCTTTCTAGTTTTCAGCTTTCACAGAGGTACTGCAGCTACTAAGGAAAACAAACTTAGTTTAGCTCTCCAGTTTAAAAGAGCCATAGGTGCCTGAAACAGTTAATTCTTACCATCTCCAGCAACTGTATTTGCTATGTGCACATCCTGCACGTTAAGGACAATAAAACTCCAGGTAGCCTTTGACCTGTGAAATCAGTGGCTCTGAAGGACAAGCCAGGAAAAGGAGCAGCTGCTTGGTTTTCTCTGCTTGAAGTCACTCTGCATAGCTAACAATAAAGATGTTCTCAGCTTGACCCTATCAAATTAGCAGAAAACAAACACTCTCCTGACATCTCTTTCCTGATTTTCTGCCACTGATCCAGGTGCCCCAGACTGTGACCAAAGACCACTCCTGGGGGGGTCTATGAATCACTGCCAAAATCTAGAAAGAATACATGAAGATGAATGTATTTTAAGTTTCACAAATCAAAAAAAAGAAAAAAAGTTCACAAATGCTGCTTATGCCAATTTGATCAATTTACTGCTTGGGAAAGGAACAGATTCATACTGTGCACCACACCAGGTGTTGAGACTGGAAGGCAGGGAGAGTAAGAATTTATAGATGCTGGTACCTTCTGCTCTCTTCCATGTCAATCTAGCTTGGGGCAATATGAAACACATAAAACAGCCAGTAAATTGAGTGGATGACAAGTTCTTGGTACTTGTTTGAATTTCCCATGTCTTTGCCCTTGGGTTTGATGTTGTAATTTAGGAGTGCTCTCATGTTATCACTGCTACATACTCTTATCTAAACTAAGCCTCACCCCTTGAAGCTTTCATGCTCTCCTTTTTTTTTTTTTTTTATTTTGGTAGATGTACAGTTTAGAAAGAAATATAAAATAAAACCAGACCTCAAGATGAAAGAACCTCCCACCCAACCCCCCCCCCAAAAAAACAGCTTCCCTTAAACACAGTTATCTTTTCAGGCTGAGAGAGAAGTCACAACAACCTTGATGTATTACCACCACTGAGACACAAGATGAAGTTCCTGTGGTGTTGCTGTTGTCACATGTGGTCTGTTTCTATTAAGTCTGTCATGCTGGGATGCTGCATACACATTAAGAATTACTGCTTTGCACCGCTTTTTTCAGAAGGTAAAATACCATGTCTGGCAGAAGCTGTGAGACAGTTCTTACTGCATGATGTCTGGGACCAAAAGAAAAGATATTCCTTCTCTTCTTTCCTTCTTTCTATGGTAAAAAATTTTTCAAAAGATGGTAAAAGAGGGCATTCCTGTTGATCATTTCTTATGCTTACCAGTGCAAACAAAATAATCCCTTAATAAATAAGTAAATAAAATACTTTAGGAAACACAAGACAAATATGAAACAAACCCAAACGAAAAAATGTGCATAAACCTTTTCTAGTTTATTCGCCTTTGATTTTGCAGCAAGTACATTTCCATCCCTAAGACCTGCTAGAGGGTAAAACATGGGAGGATAATGGGACAACTAAAAGTGTTATCAGGCTTTTAAAAAAGCGAGACAAAGCAGTATGGGCCAAATTGCATGACCACTGTAAAGAAGACAAAAGTTGTAAGTCAGCCTGAACACACAGTCATGATTACACTGTGCTTAAGTGGTACATTTATCCCTAATTCCAATGACCATTAATTCTAACAATTGTTCAACTGAGCTAAAACCCTTTAGAGTTAAAAACACGGGTTAGCAGCCTGGTAGGGCTGTAAAAAAAACCCACCTTCTATCCTCTTACAGATGTTAAAACAAATTAGGAAAGAGTTGTTTAACTTACAAGCAGGGGCACATACACATTATATGGTCATAGAACCATGGAATGGTTTGGGTTGGAAGGGATCTTAAAATTTTATCATCTCATTCCAACCCCCCTGTCATGGGTAGGAATACCTTCCACTAGATCAAGTTGCTCCAAGCCCTATCCAGCCTGGCCTTGAACACTTCCAGGGATGAGGCAGCACCAACTTCTCTGGGTAACCTGTGCCAGGGCCTCACCACCCTCACAGGGAAGAATTTTTTTCCAGTATTCAATCTAACACTACTCTCTGTCAGTGTGAAGCCATTCCTCCTTGTCCTGTCACTCCAGGCCCTTGGAAATAGTTTCTCAATCTCTCTTGTGGGCTCCCTTCAGGTGCTGCAAGGTCTCAATTAGGTCACCCCAAAGCCTTCTGTTCTCCAGGATGAACAATCCCAATTCTCTCAGCCTTTCCTCACAGCAGAGCTGCTCCATCCCTCTGATCACCTTGGTGGCCTCCTCTGGACTTGCTCCAAAAGATCAATGTTGTTTCTGTGCTGGGGACCCCAGATGCTCTGTTCAGTGCTCGTTTGTAGCATTACTGTGCTCCTGTAGGTCGACGGTCAGTAATTCTTAGGGGAAGACTCTTCTGATTATTTGTAATTACTATTTTTATCAGTATTTGTATTCAAAAATGCTCCTGTATATTCACAGCAAGATGTAGGAATGACCCTGCAGCTCTTGGCTGCAGTGCCCTTCCAGGAAGACTGACGCATGGATCCAGGATTAAAACAACGTCCACAACCCTTTCAAAGAAATTTTTTTTTAAAATGGACAACAATAACACCAAAAAACCCCCTTCCTAAATTATGCAAAATACCTGCAATTTCAGTTTTTGACTCAGTCTGCCCCTCCCAAGAAAAACCCACAAATGTCTCAATACGCCAGACGAGGATCCTCAGGAAGGACCCTCCCAGCTGTCTGCTCCATCACCCCTGGTGAGGGGAATGTTTGCAGCCTCGAGGGCTGAGGTCACAGCCTCCCACGGTTTTGTCCCTTCCCCTCTCCATGACAAACTGCCCAGTGTCCAGGGGCAGGCGATGCCAGTGCCACCCACAGAGCGACAGTGTTCGGGGGCTGCGGATCCTTCGGAGACAGGTCGAAATGTTCCAGAGCAGAACACTTGCAAGACTTGTTTTAGTGGAATTTTTCCACCCAGATCTGATTATCAGATCTCCGTTTGCCGTATATGTAAATGTAACTGGCCTGGGCTGTAAAACACAGTGCCTGGGTGCCTGGCCAAGTGTCAAAACACTCATTCAAAGGCCCCATTTTGAGTAACAGTGACTTTGAAGTCGAAGTGGTTGTTTTGATTCTCCCTGGCACTTACAGGGGGCGGGTCTTGGACAAATGAAATGTATGACAAGAAATCATCTGATGTTTATAAATTCAGAAACGGTTCAGAGTTAAAAATCAGGTAGACAGAATGACAAACCAAGTTATTGTATTCTCTTCAAGCCAGCCTGCAAACTGACTTTTCTAAGTTTCCTATTTCCTTCTGCACAGTTCCATTTAGAATTAGTAAAATACGAGTTCCTAACTTTTCTATCTCTATCCAAAGCCTGACTTGTGAAACGAATTTTTAACAGTAGCTGTAAAAAAGTGTTCAGTTGTCTGAAAGGGAGCCCGTGAGAGATATGACTATGTTCCATAATGTTATTAGGTTTTAGCTGTTCTCATGAATCACAGAAATGATACAGTAGTGCTCAGCTTCAAACCCAGTTAGGAATTATGGAGAGGGTGCTGCCCTTTCCAATTTCCAAATGCACATTTACCAGGTTGTGAGGGCCTTTTACAGTCTAGTGAAGTTTTAATTCTAAAAGATACAGACATATAGCTTAGTGGAAGTGGTATCTTCAGTCTTTCTCTGTTTTCTTATCTTCTCCAAAACAGCTCTGAGAGCTAAGCACGTGGATTCTGCAAAGCACTGCGCTCTCATCTCTCATTTATATCAACTGTTCAGCTCTGAGTAGCAGTTTGGTATTCGCCATGTCAGCAGCACTGCCCTCCAGGAGCTGCATCCCTACCCAAACCTCAAAAGAAAGAATCACTTCTTGGCACAGGCAGCTCCTCACAAGCTGCTCTGCTTCCTGCCAACCACTCTGGGTTGAGCCTCAGCTTCCAGCACTCAGTGACAGACGATGCTGCCGACAGGAGCACAACTGATGCTCTCGACCCTCCCAGTTCCTCTCTTGTCTCAGAGCCACATCCAGAAATAGCTGCAAAGATCTGCAGTGGCTTAGGAGAAGAGCAGCTCATGCTCTGGTAGGATTTTTAGGGCACAACTGGAAGGCATCTTCTCACAATGCCTTAACTTTTGCCTTGGAGGGAACTGCTCAGTGGAAGCTGTTTGCTTTTAACACCCATTCCACAACATCATCTGTGGCACCCAAAGTTTACCATCTCCGCAGGCACAGAGCTGTGGAGCTCCTCTTGGCTGTCAAGCATCTATTTGACTCGGATCACACTGAAGCATGTTTTGCACAACTGGGCCAAAAAGCGGTTTTGCTTTAATCTGCTGTTTGGCAAGGGAAGAAAAACCAACCACCAAAAAACCCCAAAGCAAACCACATCCGAAACTAGGTTTAACTGCAAATTAGCAAGGACAGCTGAGTGGTGTTAGTACAGCCACAATTCAACAGAGGAGAGTCAATAGTTCACCAGAGACTCACTCAAGATACATAATTTTGTAATTAATGACGCTGTTTTCAGTACTTTAGGGTACAGTGTGTGTCACTCCTCTGGGAGTGAAACACAGGTTTTCTGGTTTTATTTAGGTACGCTGCTGACCACAATTACAGGAAAAAAAATTATGCATATGTATCTCCTCTACATTAATGTTCTTTGAAAAGTCTTCCAAACTTCCCAAACACCAGGTTACCAAATTCAAATATGCTATAGACCATACCCTACGTAACAGTATACCCTTTATTAGAGTAAACCCAAACCAACCAGAAAAACCTCATCACCAGGGTAACTCTGCTGCCACTGGAAAATCACAGCAGAAACAAAGGGATGAGCAGCAGCAGCAAGCTCATCTCAGGAATGCTGGTGATAACCTCGGGGCATAAAGTGGAAGGATTTTTCCAAGTTCATGATGCAGTTGTAAGCTTAGCACTCATAAAAGCTCACATAAGCAAAAGATGAGGAAATAAGGCAATTCATATGGGGATACAGCCCTAAGTCTGCTGAAATGGGTGCTCATGGTCTATAGTTTGAGTAGTACTGAATTTCCACAGCTGCTGCATCAAAGCCATAGCATCCCTTAGCCAGCATGAAAGTGCATGTTCTTTAATTATTTCTGGGCAGACTGCAATCATCTTTAAGATAAGTGACATTATGCACAGCTTGTGTAAATACTCCTCAACTGTCAGGGTGCCTTTCCACTTCAAGTACTATTTCCTGAACTCATTTCTTTTAAAAGAAACAATGCATCTGAATTTCTTACATCTAGAATTCATGCTAGAGCATAATTTTTAAAGCTTTCTATGAGCATGAAGAGTTTAAAAGACCATTACAGAAATGACTGTGTTGTTAGGAAACCTCTTCAAGACAATTATAGAGAAATTTCATAACACTCGTTTTTGGCACATACTTTCTCCTCGCTCAACTACACTTCATAAACTACAAATTGGTCTAATTTTATTGGCCTCATCTGAAAAATCATTGCTAGAGTTTCATAATGAATGAGCTAGTAAGAGAATTACAAGGACATACTGCATGCCATAACATAGCAAAGAATAAGACAGGATGACCTCATTAAATCCACGAATTTAGAGAGTGTTCCTGTTCAGGGCAGCATCTGAAGCATTTCTTTCAAATGGAAACAAATTATAAAGTTCTAAAAGGCTACAGTTCAGAGAGATTTAGAATTATATGTACCTGTTTAGACAACAGTTTCTTCATCATGGCTGGGCTTCACGAACGAAGATTTGGGAAGGGCTCTACCCATGTTTGTTACAAGCACGCTGGTGGCTAAAAAGGCCAATACGAGACAGGCATGTCCAGTTGCAAAAGGCACAGCAGAAAGACTCCTTAGGTGGTATATTCTGCAAGGCACGATTCTTTCTGCGTTGTCTTTTCTCCTCAAGGGTGATCCTGTGTGTTTTTTCAAAAGCATCCGCAGCGTTATAGATGGTGTGTCTCCAGGCCTCCCGACTGCAGGCCAGAGTTTAGACAACAGTACTTTACCTGAATATGAATCACAGGTGTAAACAGAAGACACGGAATAATCAAAAGCCCAAGATGCTTAAATGTAAAATATTAATAAATAAAATACCTATGATAATTCACACTTGGAGTGAGCTTCTGCTCACTTCTGAGCACCTTTGCACTTCACAATCAGGTATAGACTGTAAGTACCTGCACAAGTCTGCATGAAAAGAACATCGCTGACATTCATTTTGAGTGTCACTTGCAGGGTTGTTGTTGTTGTGCATTCCACACTTTCATCCCTTCTTTTCCTGTTGATGAACACCCATCTGCTTTCTCTTAGAGGAAACTTGTCAGACAGCAAAGTCAAGATGTTCCAAAACATTTCACTTCACTTGGGTTGTGGCAAATAGTCAAAACAGAGATTGCAGCACTACACGCTGGTACAAATTTGCAACTAAAAACCATTACACTCCATGATGCTTTTAATGAAAAAGAAAATGCAAATAAATTGGTCTATAAATCAAAACACTACACACTAGATATGGAAGTCCTTGGAACAGAGACAATAAACATTCCCTTTTCAAGAGGAAAAAAAACCCAAACAACAAAACGAACCCCTCAGGAGATGCTTACCTATAGGATTGCTAGATCTTAACTTTAACGTTCAGTGTGACTGTGTTGAAATGCATTATTCTAGCAGCTGTGAGATTAACTAAGATTAAATCACCAGCAGCTAAATAGTGTTTATTAGAAAATAAAACTGCACAATGCCTACAGTCTCACACTAGAAGCCACATAAAGTTAATTCACTTTGAAATGTTAACTACCTAGACCAAATTTTCTAAAAGGTGTTTAGACATACACTACTTAAACCTGAAGTTTATAGGTGATTGTTACATGAGGCTGAGTAAAACTTGTTATATTTCCCTTTCCATCTCTTGCAACATTCAAGAGACAAGCTCAAAATGAAAACTAAGGAAAACAAGGGGTTGTAAGAAGACTGATAAATTAAAATTCTTGCTCACGCATGAACCAGCTGGTTCTCTTCTCATCCCTTTCTACTTCTAAGATACAAGAAACCGAAGTCTGAGGAGCATACCACCAAAAAATCAGTGTTACGGTAAAAGCTTTGAGTTCAAACCAGCACTGTGTTCCAAAAAAAAGGGGCTCAAGTTTTCCCAAATCAACCAAACCAGAAAGATCAAAATGAAAACCATACAGAGTTCAGCTGAACCTCGTTCTGACCTTTTTGGGTCACCTCTGATTGTATTTCACATCAAGAATAACCCAGAAGATCAAAAGCATTACATTTTCTGGCAAATTTTGTACCCATAGCATAACAATTTTTTCAGTAAATTAATCATTATGTGACTTCAGTGGCTTTTTCCCTCAACTAAGTAAAAGAAAGAAACGTTGCCCTGCTTATAAGCAAAATGAACTGACAGCTTATGTACCGAGAAAGTTGCACAATACTGAAGAACCAGTAGACATCATCCAACACAACATATTTATAACATATTTAACATATAACATATTATAACATAACATATTTAGCTATACCTAAAATCTGTTATAGACTATGTCCATATTAGAATATCCCTGTCCTTAGTAATACCAGACTAGTCCTGTGTGGAACAGCCACTTCCCGGACTCCCTGATTATAAGAGCAGAATTCCCGTGTAACCTCTGTTACTGCAGTGAGAAGACTGAAGCTTATGAATTCAAACAGATTTGCTCATTTGTCCTATTGTTTTCTTATTCAGTACTTTCTCATTATTTTTGAGGACATGATTTATGTTTCCTGAACAGCCAAGCTTGGCAAAACTAGTGTCACTTGAGGATAACAGAATCCAAGGAGAACCGTTCCTGAAGCTAAATCAAAATGTCTATGAGTCAGGCTCAGAGGAAGGGTTCCAAGGTCCAACTCATCTGCTCAGTTTATAGGATTCATTAAATAAAGCTAAATTTACAGTTAGCAAATTTAAAAAGTGACAGTTCACTGCCCAGTTGTATTTACACAGCACTTGATACACTTATTTAAGCAAGAAAATGAAGTATTTTCAACAACTTAAAAAAACTCCAAACTACTACAGTTGACAAGTTTAATACCTGAATGAAAACCAATCACTTAAGTCTTTAATAAACTTATATCCAGAATTTTCCTTCCAGTTTGTAGCATCCAGGAGCTATTTTCCTCAGGCACTTGGAGGAAATGCAAGGCACTTTTGAGGCACTGGATCTATCCATGTAACTATGAGGTAGGAAAGCATGCTACCTTTACTGAGCTTTTGAATTAGTCTGGCTCATAAAAACACCCTGACTGCCTTCACAATTAGGAGATTTAGTAAGATGGTATAAAATGGAAAACCAAACTTTGCCAAGTTGTGTTTCTGCAGCTTGTTGAGCTTGCAGCGTGTGCAGCCTGACTCTGTCTCATGGTGGGAGGTCACAGAAACACAGATTGCTGCTCTAATAATGCTTTGTGGTTTGGGTTTTTGCTGTTGCTTAGCAGTTATGAAAACAATCCACTTGACAAGGTCAGAACTCATGACCGAGAAAGGTGGCGAGCAGAGCAGAAGTTACATATACAGCCCCATCTTCTGAAGTACCAGTTAAGGGCTTAGAAAGAATGTTGCTATGGTCATGATATCCAAGTTATAAATGCTGTATTCTCTACTAGGAAACCAGAACAAATCCTGACACTTTTTTGATCCCCTAAGTTACCCCACACTGATGCACAAAAGAGATTTCTGCAGTCTGGTTACCAAGTCCTCTGCAACTGTAGTTTACTTGAACACCTTTTTTTAACTGTGAAAAAACTAAACCAAAAATCTTCTGTTACCATAAACCAATGCAGATCATTCATTCTGCTGAACTTCCACTGCAGATCTGATCTGTTACTCCTAAAAATAATAACAAAATATTAAATGACACGATCCAGGTTATCCCACACCAACGGGAAAGACAGACTCTGCACTAGCATTGGGGAAATCTGTGATATGTCAGGGTCCTGTGGGGCACATGTTAAGTTTTCAGGTCAAGAGGAAAGCAAACATTCCATATCCATCATCTCACAGGTAGGCTCTGCAGGGAGGCAAAACCTGGCTTGCAGCACAGTCCCATGGAATGATGCCTCTCCAGCTCTACCAGCTCGCCATGAGCAGCAGCCTGGAGCTGGAGAGAAGCCATCCACAAACACAGAATTTTAGGGAAGAGAGGCCAATGGACCGAGTCTTACACATGAAGCACGAGATTCAACAGACCTGTTGTGACAGGTGGCTCACTGCCTTTGGGACCCACTTTTAGGTATGTTTTTGCACATAGAAATTTTTGCCTACCAACGCTGTGTTATACTTTGTAATCTCATGCTGGTATTCATATAAAATTTCCATTATGAACAGTGTATACAAACACATATATAAAGATCCTGCTGGCTCCAGGAATAACCAGCTTGTAACCAGCTTAACTACAAGATTTAGAGACATTGGGGTGTTTCTGACAACTCTGAGATGTCCACACAGTGTTGCTGCTGTCACACAGCAACCAGCTTCATTTTAAACATGTTCAGGTCCAAAAAACTCATCTGTGCAATGTGATGCTCCCTGATGATAAAGCATTAGCCATATGCTGCGCTCCCTCTCCTCTCCAGCGACACAAGTGATTTTACTTCTACCCTACGTGTCTTCATGGCATAACAACAATCTCTTTTTAATTTATGGTCTCGGATGTCAAGCACACAAAGACAGAGGTATGAAGGGCTCTTCTGCAGGGGCAATTTTAGGAGAGGGACAAGTAAGTTACAGCCTGAGGTTTAGACGAGTCTGTTCTCAGAACTCACTGAAAACAGAGAGCAGGGGTGGGATCATATTAGCAGCATGACTATGGTACAAGGGGCCCAGAAACACTTCTCATCTATTCTGTGGAGGCAAAGGTCCTTCACTAAACTGTATTTACATTACGGCTTAAGAGCCTTGAATCTCTCAAATAAAACCCGGTCCAAAGTCTAAGCACAAAGGGGGAATTTAAAATGAACAAGCCCTATATTACAAGACAAACAGAACCAAGATATCCTGGTAAAGTTACAATTTATTTCAAAACTACGTGCCTATCACTCATTACTGCAAACCCAGCTGGGATTTGCTGGCTGGGCTGCTCAGAAAAGAAACAGCAGATCATATCCAAGGAATTCAAACTGATTTATATTTTTGTTTTCATAACAACGACCCCTCAGCTTCTAGATCAAAATGTGATTACACGTGATTGATTACACTCTTACCTTGGCTGCTGTCACTCTGTAGTTTTTAAGTTCATTGCATAAATGCTCTTGCATAATCCACGAGGTTTAATCAGAATAAGTTTTATACATTCTAATTCCTAGGGGTTTGTGGGTTTATGCATTTTTAACAATGAGATTGGCTGGCTCCATTTAAATACAGTTCACTTTCAGGCAGCATATCCAAGAGAAAGGTAAAAAGCATATTAGGGACAGCAGCACAGGGTCTCCCAAACAGCAGGAGAGGCAGCATGAATGAACAGGCAAACCCTGCCAGACACAGGCTGCCACCTCAAGTGACTGATCTGCCCCATCTCTGACCTACTGAAAGACACCTGCCTGAATGCAGCGCCAGACCAGACACAGCCCCAAGTTACTGCAGCCCCCGGGACCCAGACCAACCATGCTGCACTTCACCCTCTCGGGCCTCATAGTGTGGAAACTCCCCAGCTGGCAGAAAACTCATGGCTCAGACAGCAGGGACAAGCTGCAAAGCTGCTTTTGGGGTATCACTGGCCCTGTGGGGCTGAGGAGGCGCCTCAGCAGGGCTCTGCAGCGAGGGAGCCCACAGGAACCAGCGCGCTCTGTGTGAAACAGAGAGCCGAGCAAAGCCCTCGGTGCCACAGAGGCTGTTCCACGGCACCACTTGTTTCGCCAGGGTTGCTCCATTCCACACACTCAGTTTGTGTTGACACTGCAGTACTGAACTCCCCGAGAAAACAGACATTTCTCAGCGAAGTTAGCACTGCCCAGGCCCTAAATAAGAACATCTGGAAGGCCCAGTGAAGATCACCAGAAAAAAATGTGATCTTTTGGTGGTGATTTGCTTCCTACACTCTCTACTTCGAGAGCTTTTGTGTACACACTTACTCCCTGGCTGCTGCTCCTACTTCTGGATTGAAAACAAATACGAACATACACATATCCTCGTTACATAAATAGTAAGATTTACACAACAAATGTTTGTCAGGAACATATTCTTTCTGAAATATATGTAAATAATTTCCTTTTTTCATATTTGTCTCCTCTGAGATCTAGACTAGGTCCTAATTATTCCCTTGTGAAAATTTATCCAGCAGAGGCAGAGATGTTCCTACCAAGAACCTTTCCAGTAATGCTGCCACAGTGAATGCTGATGCTTAAACTAAGCTCCAATAGACATTTTAAATCCAGAGAGTGAAAAACTGTCTTCACATCTAGCAACAAATTACTGAAAAACGATAATTTCCTAAAAATAAAATTATTTTGCTGAAATGAAGATCAAAGCTTGGAGGGGAATGACTAGGAATAAAAAGCAAGTATTTATTTCATTCGACATTAGGAGTTCCATTGCTAAATACAGGTATAATTACCACATATAAGATCAATGGCAACTTTCGCAATTACAGTCATGGTTTGGAGGGAAGTGTTGTTATGGCAATACCAACCATAGGAAGGAAATCCACATCTACTCAGAGCAGGATTTCTACATGGCATTATTTTTATGGCATAGCACTCCACCAAAAAAGAGTGCAATAAATCAACAGTAATGCCTATTTTAATCACACAGGCGTAGTATGGAAAAGCATTTCACAGAAATACACTGAATGAAGAAATGCAAGGCAGGCCATGACCACATGTTAATTAAGCTTTAGTTTGGTGTAGTACCTTGACTCAGCTTACATCAGCTAAAGTCAAGAGTTTAAACCCAAGCTTTTCCAGGCCCACTTCTCCTGGATTAAGAGCATAAAATCTTTAGAGGGTTGGCATTTTTTTTCCTGTTCTCTATATAATCCCAAGCAACCTAAATGAGATCTGATCCCCCTTAAACTGGCTTGACTCAACTCCGCAGGGTTTCTTGGCTCAGGCATTAAGTGAAAGAAATAAAACTGGTTTGGGACTGGAATCAGCCCTGAAGTGATATAGGCACATCTGCATGTTCCTACCCTGATGTAGCTGACATCAGTGTTTATCTGGGAGCCAGATAAACCACAAAGGATGACCAACATACGATTGCAACACCTTTTCCTGGCCAGCCTCAAGGGAGGGCTGGTGCCCAGGGTACACCGAAATTCCCACCCACAGGCTTCTGGCAATGGGACTTGGGCTGTGGGTTTGGGGAACCAGGACTTTGGGTGTTTCTTTCTGTCTTGTCAAAGGTTGACCCCATTCTGTCTGCACTCCTACCTCGGATTACTGATAAAATCATACTCCCAATTATCCTGGCTTTTAGTGGACTACTTTTCCCCCTTTCCCTGAGTTGGTTTCTTCAATTAAATCTTGCAGCACTCACACTCAATCACAGATCTAAAACAATTATCAATTCAGTTGAAAACAGGCAATCATCAACACTGATCTGAGAAAATAGATCTATTATGATTTTGACAGCTGATTTTCTTACCTCTCTCTTTTATTTTTGACAAATTAATTTGCAAAACAGATTTCTATACATTTCTGCAGCTCCCGGAACACCTACGAAGAGAGACGTAATGGCTACAATAGATGTAATGCTCAATAAATAATTCAAACAAAATACAAATTAGTTGGGTTACTATGGTCATGTGAACATTGCATTTATTCCCAAGGCGTGCCAAAAGAGCAGAGAATTTGAAAGTGGCTAAGCAAGACAATGATTACTTTCTCATTCTCTTCACATTTGGAAACAAATATGATAAATAATATTTCCGGGGATTGTGGAAGGCTGACTGGCCTAAAGTTTCCTGAACTACTCTTCTTTCTCTTCGTAAAGATGGTTATAATGATAGCCCTTCCCTAGTCACCAGAGACCTCTCTACTATTCTTTTTTTATCAGAGAATTGCAACTGCAGAATTGCAATTGCATGATCTGTGACTTCCAGCATCCCAGCACAAATCCCACCCAGCCTAATGGATTTGAACTTAACCACCTTTTCTAAGTAGTCTTGAATAGTAAAAATATTCTGTGTTTCCTGTGCAGCACTGTTTAATTATGCTCTCCTTGGCAACCTTTGCTTTTGTACAAAGCCATATTTGGAACAGGAACGTACCATGCCCCTTGCTCAGTGGGCCACATTGCAAGACTCAATTCCACACTGTTTCAGCTCTGAAAACACAGTATTTATCCTCACCTCACCCTTATAAAATAGGAAAGGGCTCTACTCCCCATCCTAATGAGTAGCCATCTAACACAAAGTACTTGCCTCAAGTAACCAGTGATATTGGAAAGCAGAGATCCCAAATATTCAGAGCACTAGGCCTCTAAATACTGATTAAGGGAGAACAGAGAGCTGAGAAATCCCCACAGCACAAAGACCCTACCTTTAACAGTATCTCCAAAGTACCTGAAGGAATGAAGAATAACTTACCTTTCTGACACATGACCTTATACTTATTTAAAATGACTAAGTTCCGTGTGGATTCTGCTAGAATGTGGTTCCTCCAGGGGAAGGAGGGAGACCCAGAAAGAGTCCCCTTCACTGACATTAGAGATCTCATTGCTGTCTTGACAAACCTGCCAGGTTACCTTCCAGAATGCTCAGTGCAAGACTGTCACCCCATTCTTCTGACTTCACCAGGGACCTACCATCTACTGCAGACTTGTCACTACTTGCTTCTGAGTTGAGAAAACAAGAAGACCCAAATGCTGTCTTATGGCAGTGCTTCCAGAGGTCTTCAGACAAACCCCACCGTGCTGTTGCCAACTTTCAGTGTTCAATCAGAACAAAAGAAGGGAAGCCATCTTCTCCATATGCAGTTTTTAAACACCAGTCACTACTGTATGTGTTAATTCAACACATACACTCTGTTACAGAATCACAGGATGGATCAGGCTGGAAGGGACAACAGTGGATCATCTGGTCCCATCTCTCTGCTCAAGCAGGGTCATCCCAGAGCACATGGCACAGGATTATGTCCAGATGGTTCTGGAATATCTCCAGTCAGGGAGGCTCTACACCCTCTCTGGGCAATCTGTTCCAGTGCTTGGTTCATAGCAAAGAAGTTCTTCCTCATGTCCAGATGGAACTTCCTGGGCATCAGTTCCTGCCCGAGGCCTCTTGTCCCACTGTTGGGCACCCCCGAGCAGAGCCTGGTCCATCCTCTGCCCCCTCCCTGCACACACTGACACACATGGATGAGGTCCCCTCTCAGTGTCTCCTCTGGAGGCTGAACAGCCCCAGCTCCCTCAGCCTTTCCTCCTCAGGCAGATGCTCCAGTCCCTGAATCATCTCTGCAGCCTCTGCTGGACCCGCTCCAGGAGCTCCATGTCCCTCCTGTCCTGAGGAGCCCAGGACTGGACACAGCACTCCAGATGTGCCTCACTAGGGCTGAGGAGAGTTAATTTCATGTTCTTCGTTAACAGTGAAGTGGGGAACACAAGTGCAAAACACTATCCTGCTCCTCTTCATTCAGCGTTTGGCACACTGGCAGACGTCCATATCTGATTTGAAATCTACCACATTTACCTAATTTCCACATACTTTGTACCTGGGATTATCACTCACATGCTTTGCTTTGCTCCCTTTGCTTTCAGGTACTAATGCCACACTCTTACAAGGAAAATGCACATCTCCAATAAGCATATGAGTAAACACAAAGTACAGATACAAGAGACTTTCTATACCACTAAAATCAGCCTGCTCTGACAGAAAACATTCTCAAGAGGATAGAGACCACTTAACCTGTGGCCCAGAATATCTTGGTTTTGTATCATGCAGTTCTGGTGCAGAAATAGTATTATAATTCTCATGTTTATCCTGAGATATCAGAACATATGTTCCCTTGAGAACACTATAAATTATATTTATTTGCAATGTCATAAAGAAATTACTTAATCAATGAAGAAATGCTCAACACAAAAACATGAGTTCTACAGTTGTATGTTTACAACTTATGAATAGGAGGACAATGAAAACAGAAAGCTGACATTTTAATCTTGCAGTCAGATTCCTTCAGAATTTGCTTTTTAAAGGAAAGAAGGTCAACTTCCATAAAGCATGGGAAATGCAGCATTTAAAAAAGCTAAGGCAATGAAGTATGACCTTTTCATCACAGAATTAGTTATCCTTAATGTATTTCCCTGCCCTTAATCTTCCTGAATCTTCAAAACGAGCGTCAAATAGATGCAATACCTCTATTAGTGCAAGTGGAAATTTTTTGTTTGCTAAGATTTTTGCACAGCACTGCACAGGATAAAAACCCAATCACCTATGGGACACTCGAGTGAAAAGCCTGTAAATAATTTAAAGGAAGCTACTGCTGGCAATTATGAGCACTTTAGATTAAAAGTATGCCAACACAGGATATTTTGGGCACTGTATTTTGCATGGAAAGGACACAAGGTCGCACATAGCAGATAAGAATTTCAAAGTCAGAAAGACAGACCAAAAGAGAAAAAATAAGTGCAAGGAGGTCCCCATTTTATTTTATAAATGAGTTAGCAATACTGGGTGATATTTTTACAAAGCTACATGGAGCAAAGCATCAAATGCTGCCAATGCTACTCCAAAGTGAAAATACAGACAACACACTGAAAATGGCATGTGTTTAAAGTAAAAATCCACATAAGGACTTGCATGCATCACATGAAAGAGAATCCTACTGTCTTGATTACTTCCAACTACCGGATGTAATAAATTTAGCGTACTATTCTCACCCACGGGACAAGGTACAAGTTTCCTGCTATGTATCTAGGAGTGCCATGAGACCTACTTCTATAATTCCACTTCTTATTTAAGGGCTCACAGTCACAATGACATTAGTCACACTCGGTGTAGGTGTATGAGGAAAATAAGAGAATTACTCTCTTTGAAGGAGCCCTATCATTTAATGAAAGATTTACTTTTACAGTATTGTGACTGTTTTACCACTTCGAACACGTGGACCTCAGAGCAGAGATGAGTTCTCAGGAAGGGCTCCAGATCACCTTACTTCATCTCCCAGAACAAGAATTACCTAGGCTGCCATGGAAATTAAATGTTAGTGACAAGCAGAGGACTTGGTTTTTGACAAATGCAGATTATGTCACTTCAGAAGACAAGAACTTCCTCATCTTCAAGGACACAATCTTTGGTGAGCAAAGGAAACTCTGGCATTGCATACTATTTTTTCATTTTTCAACATGACTATCCAACTTTTAAGGTGAAATACCAATAGCTAGACGTGTCAGCCCATAACCTTTAAGACTGGAAGTTGAAAATCATATTTAACTTCAAGAACAATGCAGAGGCAATCACAAAGTAACCAACCTGTCTTCCTATGTATATCACCATCCTGGTGTGGGGGCAATCTGGCCTTCCAGAAAAAAATGACAAAAATATGTTCACTATTAATGCAACTTCAGCCTGTTGATGATTCACCAGTAGAAAGGTGGCTGTTGAAACTCAACCACTTATGACTTGAAAATCAACGCTGCAGTAAATGCAGCATTAACAGGCAAATGTTTCCAGGAGGAACCTGAAAATTAAGACACACACACACCCCCCAGTGGTGTAGTGTGAACAGCTAATGCACTTGTATGCTGTGATTGACCCGCTGTCAGACCACAGTTTAGTTTTGTTTATGTGGTTGGTTCAACAGTACCACTCTGCTGGCACAGTCCAGAGACCTCATCTTTAAATACGAGTTTTCATCACACCATTTTGGAAGCACACAGCTCCACCTCCTCCCTGATACGCTTGCTGGAAATTCTTTGTGGGCAAGTTTGTCAGTGGTGAGCAACACCTAGTCAATCTTTGGAAAACCCTTAGTTAGTCAAAGCAATAAACAGGCTTTCCAAGGGTGGAAAACTCAGAAAAAAAACCGCCAGCATCTCAACTGTGGATGGTCCAATACAACATCCAGCAGAAAAAAAAAAAAGCTGGACCACACCACTTGATGCCCCACGCATGGAGCATTCCAGTACCAGGGACCGAACATTGCCTCTCCACAAATCATCCGAGCTGGACCCTGTAGCGAAAAGCAGTGTGCAGGATGTAAGACAGGTGCCTGTAAAACTCTCATTTTAGCGTAAATACAGACAGCTTTAGAACATGGTGGAGATGGGCTGAATTCTTTTCTGAGCCACAGGGATTAATACACAGCCAGCAGTTTACCTGATGCTACACAGGCAATGAAGGGTCAGGGATAGGCCAAATCGAAGGTGATACATATCAGGCACAAAATGAGTCTCTGTGGACACAGCCTGAGCTCTCTCAGCTTAGCAACAGCAGAACTAGGCAAAAGAACAACACAAAATGCCTGAGAGAGGACACAGAGATTAGTAAATAGGGGAAATGAAAAAATTAACTGAGAAACGCATCAAGACCCAGCACTTCCCATCAAATCAATATATTGTTTAGGATGTCCTGAAACCTTGAATTCAAGTATAGCAGAAAACCAGCGGCTGCTTTGAGGACGCACAGGGCAAAGTAGCAGTCATGGAACATAAATCCAAGAATGAAGAAAAATTAAAACTACTATGACAAAAGTTACTGGTTATTTGCAGAACTGCCAAGGTTTTCCACTGAGTTGGCAGGTTTGACTACTGTATCTAGGCGCAAGATTTGATGGTTGTTTTGCTCTATGCAACAAAGCATGGCATAAACACTCTGGTACTGCTGGGCTCCCTGCCCTCTCTTCTCTGCAAGTGTCATCGATTTTATTTCAGATTCGAAGAAAGACACAAAGAAGTGCAGAGAGATCACCGACAGTCTGTTCCATACTAAGAGTGTATTAGCTTAGTTTGCTTTGGAGTATGTAGTGAAGAGAGCAGCAATGAGGGCTTGAAGGAGGTCACTGGTAGAAGACAGTGTCATTCAATGTCTGTAACATCTTGACCTGGGATTTCATTTCTTCCTGCAGAAGGGCTCCATGGGGAAGTACAAGCAGAACCACATCAAAGCAATAATGTACATTACTGGAGAAAGGATCACAGGGCACGTAAAGAGCTAGGCTGAGAAGTTCCAGCTGCAGCCACAGGAATAAAGTGGAATCTACTGCACGCAGTGTTGGACTACACAGCTATCAGAGCTCTGAGTTTGCATAAACAGATCGTCTGTCAGAAAAGCAAGCAGATTGTTTCTTTGCAGTCTGCAGGATCAGAAGTAAAGCAGGGAGGTTGGATCGAGGGTTAACTAAGGGTATAATTCTGTCTGTCATGTTCAATTTAGAAATATGTATACATGAGAGTTTGGGTGTCTCATTAATGGTCTGAGGACCAACACTCTCAGTCTCTTCAAAAATTTTTTTGCCCAACAAAGGAGTTGGGTCCTTTACAGCCATGACATTTAATTCAATAGCCAAAGGAAATCTAGAAGTAGTCCTGGACTGTGACATTCCCCTTGAGTTAAAGCTAGAAGCAATGAATAAACTGATGTCAGTGTATGCAGTAGTTTTGCTAAGGGTTCATTCTGTAACAAAATGTCACCCTCAAAATCATCCTTAAAATTAGGTTTAAACAGAATCATGCCATCCAGCTGATAACAAAAATAAGAGAACACTGTGAGCAGGGACTACATCAGAAAGTGTTGGGCAGCCAAGTCCTTTTATTTCTCTCTCCTCACCTCTCCCTCACAACAGAGCACTTCTGAAATTCCCCCATTATATGCCCCTAACTCAAGTAGGGACCTATTCATTTTTATGCTTACAGAGCAAGATTTTTAATACTAATGCCCAATAAGACCGTGTGTTTGTGAATAAGCAATGACAGGTGGTAAAAGCAGATGGTTTTAAAAAGATTTGTGGCAGTCCCTCTTTCCACCATCCTGCCAGCTCTGCAGGATACTGGCAGAAGGAGTGGTTCCCTTCCTCTTCCTTCCTTGCCTCACTCCAGAAAATCAGCAGTCTATCTTGCTGGTTGCCACAAAGGCAGGAAAAGATGGGCAAAGCTCACTTGCTCATGTTCTCCATCCCACGTCCAAACTGCTTTTGCCTCTCTGCAGAAGCCCAGCTGAAGGTAACCCATTAATCCAGGATAACCAGCCAGGTAGAGCCACAAACCCACCTCTGTGTTTGCTGGTCCCAGCCAGGACCACAGTGGGCAGAGCTCCTGGTTTTGGCAGTCATTCACCACAGATCACAACTCCTTTGCTTCTGGGAGTTGCTTCTGACCATGCCAAAGGACAGGACCTAAGTGAGCACTCCGGTGTTGAACCACAGCACAAACACCTGCCCTCCAGCACAGACCTCACTGAAAGCACCAGCTCAGGTTTCTGAAGGCCTTGGTGATGAAGGAGGCATCTCAGATGCTCCAACCCTGCATAGCCAAACTTTGACAAATGGTGAATAACCTTACATATCATTACTCATACCGCACTGGGGAGCAAAGCTCAGAGAAACACAATTATTCACATTACATCTCAAAACACAGAAAGCAGGCAAAAAAAAAATAATTCATATGTCAGCAAGAGCAGCCACAGAAAAATATATTTCCAAATGAGTGTTGTGTGTTTGGCCAAAGCAGTGCTGATTGCTACAGCTACAACTCCTCCAAGTTATTGCTACTTGTGCTTACGGAGCAAGGACCCCCTACTAATGAGAAAACAGCATTAGCTCCAGTCAGCTGTAACTCTTCTCTGAGCTATCACAGCGCACCTATAAAGATGACTCAGGCCCTTTCACTTACCACCAATGAAGCATTACCTGGTGCCACCTCTGGCTGCTACCGAAATCACCTGTAACACCTTAACCATTGTTAACTCCACAGTACACCCATTTCAAAGAACCTTTTGGAACCCTGCCGTGCTCTGTTAATACCCACACATTTTGTGCATAAATTAAGACTCTCTTTTAGGATTTACTAGGGGGTAGTGTAGGAATTAAACTCCTGAAAGGGGCTGGTACTTTTTTCATATAGCATCTCTGCTTTCCAGATTTCCCTCTAAAACAGGTGTGGTTGACTCAGTGTCAACATAACACTTATTCTTGTTTTCCATTTCTTTAAACTGCATAGCTTTGTAAGAACCTTTTCCTTATTGTTCATCTATAGCCTTGTTGACAAAATTGAAGTCAATTTAGATTTTCATCATTCCCCTCACAGCATTAAAGCAGTTTCTGAAAAAATATTCTAGAGAGCGTTGTGACACTACAGTGTAATTATATTCAGCATTCCCTGAACAAGAAAAGGCCCTCCTGAACCATCTACAACAAAATAAATTGCCATTCTTTACATGAAATCAGTGAACCTTCCTTTCCTTTAAACAATGAGGTTTAGGGTTGCTCTCAGAAAAGGAAAAACAAAACCAACCAACCAACCAAAAAGGCACTGTCAGTCCAGCTGGCTCCAATTTTATACAGCATTGCAGAAACATCAGTAAAAAACGAGTCTGCTGCAAAGATAAATACAGCCATTAAAACCTAGAATAAAAAACTTACAGTTATTTCCAGAGAACACCTGTTGGTAAAATTGCTTTTCACCTTTGGACACAATAAAACATGGATCTGGGCTTGGATAACGCCAGGGTAAAAGACAGCTAACAATTAAATTGTTAGCATACATGTTTGTGACCAGTTCTCCCATTCTCGAATTCATTAACCAGTAATTAAATTTTATACTGGTGTCGTTCCCACGGGACAATCTCCTGCTTTTCAGAGCAGATATGGATAATGGATACTGGTATAAGGGGTTAAAAGTTAAATAAAGTATGAGGAAAACCTATTATATGAATCTCTTATGGGCACAGCTGCTCCACAATTACATTCAGGAAGGAGAAAACTTTGAGATCAAACACAACAGTATATTTTTGGGGAACGAGGTATCTTTTTCTGAGAGCATGGGTGGAAGAACTGAGCCCCTTGTAATTTCCTGTCACTTGAAACTGCCCAAGCCCAGGTACAAAGAGAAACACACAGACAAGCAACTCTTACAATACACAGCTAATATAAGCTTAGAAGTGAACACAATTACAGTGAATTACAGGTATATTTTCCAAACCTTCAATATGCCTTATGCTTGAACAAAAATTAGTGTAGCCAGAGATTTGAGGGAGAAAGGCTTTCCAATTTTCAATAATTACCAATGGAACATTAATTACATGCCTACACATAAGATCCTACTAGTGACTGTTTCACTGTGTAAAGACCTAGTTAGCTGTAATTTTAACACTGTATATCACCCAAAGACAACTCCATTTTCTAAAGTAAGCCTGAAAGTGCTGTGAAAAAAAAGAACTAAAAAAACCCCAAAAACAAACAAACAAACAAAACTACAAAAAACACCACAGACAAAATATCTACTTCAGATGGTGTTAAAAAAAAATGGGAATTACAGGCTTACCATTCAAAAAATCAAATAGAAAAAAAAATGCAATAAAAGACAAAACATCCTCTGCAGCATACTCTTTATGTCCTTCAAGTTTCCTCTCTGGCTCATTCCACCAGACCCTTGAGGGTATGTCTGCACGGGTGACTGGACACAGGCAGGCACCGCTCCTCACCCTCCAAACTGCCCAGACAGAAGCCAAACTAAATCTGGGAGCTGTGCAGAAGTGTTAGCACAGCACCAAGCGAGCTCCTTAGGCTGCAGGTCCGTCGCTGGTTTAATCTGGTCCCAGCAGGGCTCCCACCGAGCGCAAGGAGGATCCCCCCGCTCTTCCCCCAGCACAGGTCTCCGCTGACTCCTCGGCGCGTTTTAGTCATGCGTTGAGTCAGACCCAGGAACTCATCCAACTGAAAACCAGGCCAACAGCAACAACAACAGCAGATTTGCATTTGGCCAGGAGTGACAGTACCAGCACAAGCGGGAGATCGGGAATGCGTAGCCAGAGGTGAGGCAGGAAGGCAGGATGACCCTTTGGCAGGAGCCCACGTTTGTGGCAAATTAAAACCACCGCCGGGCCTCACCCCTTGCCCTGCAGACAGGCAAGATCTGGCTGTCTCCAGCCCAGCTTCACGTGGACGCAGGTGAAGAGCTCACCAACAGGGAATACTTTCGTGTAATAGCTGCTTGAGCCAGGGAAGTGAACATCCTTCAGATTATCCTTATTTCTAGGTACATCTGGTGATGCCTAACTCTTTCTATGACCTACAGCCGATAGTTTAGATAATCTCATAGGACAGCATTGCAATATTGAAACTTTCATTTCTTAAGTGTCCTTTGTGGACCAAGGACCGTTAGAGACTAAGAATGCTATAACTTTTCACAGTAGCAACAGGGTAGTAATGCAACAATAGGACAATGCTAACTTACCCCCTGCAGCTATTGTTCCCAAAACTTTCCTACAAACACAGAAAAACAAAGCAACATAATAAGATAAGAAATAGCATCCAGATGAGTCAAGCACTTGTCAGCAGAGTGTCCTCAACTCCCCTGAGTTACTCTTCACTGCCCTTTGTCTTCTAACAACTACTCAGATTGTGGTATCATACACACACACAAATAATTAAAAAAAGAGGACCTTTCCTCCCTTGTCAATTTCAAAACATTTATTTTTTTTCTCCTTCCCTATGCCCTTGTTCACATGATCTGTCCCTTGTATAGGTCAAAATTATTTTCTATTGGGAAAAAAAAAATTGCAAACTGATTAGAATTAGGAGCTTCCTATGTGAAATGTGTAGAAAAAAAAATATTTTTTATTTAAATGACACTAACAATGCAGTTTGCTCCTTTGGAGCAAGGATCTACACTCTGCCATGGGATTTGAAATCATCAGTATCCAATGATTTCTGATTTGTGTTCCTCTACTGTACCATGCAGACCATACGACAGCTTCTGTGCCCTTGGACATATTACCAATAGTCCCTGTCACAGTCCTTCTGCCCTGTCAGTATCCACGTTCTCCCTGCCAGTACCCCCACACCTTCCCAACCTCCCCCACCCACCCATCCACCCCCTCCCAAAATCCAGGTCTGTCAAATCTGAACTGATTTTGGGGAAGGCACAGGAAAATTATCAGTCAAATCTGCCTCCCATAACAGAGCCACAAACTTCGTGCCTCTGCTAACAGGCCACTTTCTATTACTTTTCCAGCATTTGATCTCTAGATTCTTTTTTTTTCCCCCAGCTGACACGCTAGGAGCTTTATTTACTCAGGCTTTTCATACATGGTCTTCAAGGTATTTTAAAACTGTACTTCCCCACCACCACTAATTTAAACAAGCTTTAATAGGGATTAGACTTGAAACCTGAATTGGCAGAACTGAGGAATTTGCAGCTTTGTGACAGTCTCAGATGCATCCTCGAACATCCTCTAAATATAGTATAAGGCTGGCCTAAATCTGCTATTGCTTCATGTTTAATTCAGACACCTTTGAGTGAATGTATCTCTACCCCCTACAACTTTTATTCTCATCACCTATGTATTGAAATTTACCGTTAGTTTAACTTAGACAAACACCCCAAAGCATGGAGAAAATGTTTTAAAACACTACACTTACGTAAAAACAAGTTATCAGGAGAACACAATAGATTAAAGCACTACATTGCAACAGGGATTTTACAACTTCACTAAGGCAACTATCAGTGCAATATTTAAACTATGTAGTTTCTTTAAAAAGAAGATGAGTACATCAGTAATGAACAGAACTTCCACTTTTCTAGTCAAGAACATTACAGGTAAGCAGGAAATGATGCTTTTGATACAGCAGTGCAAATCAATACAAACTCCAGTAGCAGATCTCTGAACTGCCACCAGCTTCTTATCAAGTGGAGAGGAAGGTTCCCAGAACACAAGCACATGTAGAAAGTTACACTCTAAACTAACTGCCAAAGCAATGTCAGCTTTGGTATTGAAAGCTTCTGAAAGGCCATCCATTTTGTTACATTCTTGGGATCATCTAATATTTCAACTTCACACTTATTCTAATACAAACTCAAGAGAAACAGGATTAGGGCTGATATGGATTTTAGAACACATTTTTCTAGGCTAATAATGACCTTCAGAGATACCAGAATCTCAGTCTAAATAAAGATGCAAAACTAGCCCTTTCACTGAATTTACAGTGCAAACTGTGTACTTCTGGGTGAATCAACTCCCATTTAGTTTTAGTGCTTCCCGCTGCAAGATAATGGCCTGTCACTACTTATTTCTCTACTTAGTTATGCCCTTAAAAGGCTCTGAGGCAAACACCTAAAAGCGAATTGTTCCGAATAACAACATTACTGCAAAGGGCTGTATAAGACAAGACAAGGTCACGTGCCTCTAGTTTCCAGAGAACCCAGGATATCCTCAAAGGATCCTGTAACAAAATTCGGGATAGATCTCAGTGATGGACAGCAGGGGCCATCCAGTCATTTCCCAACCAAGAGACATAAAACAGCACCAAGGCTCAGAGCAGGGAGCCCTCTTCATACCATTAAAACTATTGCTGTCTGATACTACACTTTCTTAAAAAAAAAAAAAAAAAAAAAAACAACAAAAAAAGAAAATACGTATGGGCCTAATAGCAGGAAAACAAAAAGGCAAGCCTCCCCTAAAGTTACATCTTCCTTTGATTTATTTTTTTTTAAATAGCACAGCACTGAAGATTTACCCCCTCCCCGGAGCAAACCCTGCTGCGGGCAGGGCGGGAGCCGCTCACCACATCCTGCCCTCACTCACACGGTCGCGCCCCGACTCCAACCCTCCCGAATGAAAACTGAAGCTGTCCCCGGGGGCACCGCCCAGAGCCTGCCCTGGTCCTTCCCGGCGCCCCGGGCCGCGGTACCTGCCCAGCCCAGCCAAGCCTAGCCCAGCAAAGCCCAGCCCAGCCCGGCCATCCTCCCTCTACGCCGTCGCCTCTTCCTCTCCCCAACACCACCTTTTTAGGTGCTTTTTGGATGGTGGTTTTTATTTTATTTTATTTTCGCTTCCCTCCAGTGTGCCCCAGCGGGTGGCTGTTACCTTCAGTGACCGCTTTTCCGAATCAATTCCCGTTTCCAAACCACTGCCCCTCGCCTCGTCCCCCCACCCCCCCAGCCCCAGCACGCAAGCAACTCCTGGCAAAGAAGAGGAGGAGGAGGAAAAGAGAAAGAGAACGAACGAAAGAAAAAAAATAAAATAATTACCAAACCTCTCTCCTCGTTCTCCGGGTCTGACACTGTGTATCCGGCCGGGGGAGGGAGGCGGGGAGCCGCAGCGCCTGCCCCGCTGCTCCGAGCCCGCACCCGGGGGAGGGTGAGCCCGCAGCCAGGGGAGGATGAGCTCGGAGCCGGGGGAGGATGAGCTCGGAGCCGGGGGAGGATGAGCTCGGAGCCGGGGGAGGATGATCTCGGAGCCGGGGGAGGATGCGCTCCCGCCCGCCCGGCGGTGCGGACCGGGTCTGGCCGGCTCAGCACCGCGGGCTCTGCGGCGGCAGCCGCCGGGCACAACGAGCACCCCCGGGGCGAGGGAGGGGGGCCATCCCCGGCAGGATTCGGTCCCGTGTGTCTCCGTCCCCTCTCCCCCGCCTCAGGTCGCCCCTTCCTCCCCGGCCCCCGCCGGTACCGCCCGTCAGCCGCGGGCGCAGCGCCGCTCGGCCGCCCCGGCCGCTCCCCGCGGTAGCGGTGCCGCAGGGTGTGCGGGCGCGCCGCGGCAGCCCCCGCAGGAGCCAGCAGGAGAGAGGAGGCTCCCTCTCTCTCCCTTTTCCCCTTCCTCCCTCCCGGAGTGACTCCGCTCCTTACCGGGCTGCTGGGGCTCCTGTGCCGTCTCCGGGCTGCCCGGGGCGCTGGGGCCGGAGCGAGCGGCGGCGGTTCCTCAGCGCCTCCCCGAGCCCCTTCCCTGCCCTCGCCCGCCCCCGCTCCGCCTGCGCCGGCGTGAGCCGCCGGCCGGGAATGCGGGAAGCGCGGCCGGGCTGGGCTGGAGCCCCCGCACGCGCCCAGGAGAAGGCCAGGGGAGGCGTGGGAGGGGGGGACCGAAAGCTCCCAAATCCATGACTGAGGGGCAGGGCGAGTGGTCCCTCGGGTGTCCTCCTAGGTTGTTGCACCTCCTGGTCTCCTCAGCTTAAAGCAGAATTTACCGCTGTGATTAAAATGTTCAGGGAGAATGCTGTACCCAGAAACGGAGTTACAGGATCGGCATATTAAGTTAATTACGCAATTTGTCTTAGGAGCATTAGGAACAACCCGAGATATGCAGCATACCTACCTTTTCCAAAAATAATAATTTTCCCACTCCAGCGATAGAAGATAGGCCCTTTAGTAAGATCTTTTCAACCGGAAAATCAGCAAGATGTGACCCTTTTATATCCCCTTATTACAGTATGTACAGTATGTACTGTATGTACAGGCATTAATTAATTTTACAAGGTTGTGTTTATTTCGTTACTGCATTATTGTCTTCAGTTTATTAATGCTGGAAAAAAGCCAGCCCCAGAGAGGTTGGGTAAGATGCCCACTGATGACTGAATCGGTATCGTAGCTGCCAGCAGAACACCCCACACCAAGGGATTAGGTACTACACCCACAACTGCAGTTCTCCCACCTCTAGCTCCTTTCTTATAGGCTACATGTGCCTGCCATTCCCACACAAGACCTCCCTGCCCCTGTTTGCACACCTGGGCACGAGCAGTTAAAGGTTAAGTCTAGACAGTCTCTAAAGCCTTCCCATTTTGACCTCATTCTGCCTGGTGTCCTTTCAGTACATGTGCCATTACCCTTGATGTGACACAGGGCATAGGGCTCTAAGACCAAGGTGGACCATAAGAGTCCAAATTGCCCAGGACACAAGATTTATATTGACCACTCACCACGTTACACCTACGTAGTTGGAGGAGGGTTGTGCAGAGGTGTTCAGGGAATTCATCCCTGGGTGGGATGAAGGGGTGGGATGTAGCACCTCGATGTCATAATTTGTATAGATGGAAGAAAAGCTGCTGCCTTCTCAAATAACCAGGTGCTGTTGCAATGGATTGGAGCCCTCAACAGGAGAGTGGAAGCTCTGGTTTCAATTTCATTTGTGATTTTACGAGGAAAAACAACCTAAAACTTGTTTTGTGGTTGGACTTGATGAACTTAAGGTCCTTTCCAACCTAAATGATTCTATGATTTTAGCGAAAGAGTTTTGGATTCATTTGCAGGGAAAGAAATCACAGGAAGTGGTTCTGTGCAAGGAGGTCCCAGTTGTTTGCAGAGAGTGACTGACACTTGCGGGGGTAATTCAGAGCAAACAGCATTTTGGTTGCCTTTTTCTCAGGCATATTCTTTAATATAAGGCCTCGACTGGCCAGGTCTTGACTGGCCAGGCCTCTGTCTAAGCTAAAAAGTCATACCTGAAATGCCAGCTGAATGCTTGACACCAAAATGAGAAACAAGTAGACAAAGAAGTGAATTAATAGAATAGTCAGTGAGGGGTCACTTTGTTCAAAGACCATGATCTTGCAGGTTGAGAAACAACCTGAGGGAAAGTTTTTGGGAAGCACAGAATGAGAGAGAACTATTGCTAGCATTATCTTTCAGGACACTGAATAGAGAGCTTGATAAGCATGAGTTCTTGCAGAAACTCTTTCATGACATTGTATGGGAGACAAAATATATTCGAATCTGCAAATTTATAGGAATTCCATTGTGAAGTCTCAAAAAAGCAGACAGGCTTGAAGAACAGTTCCCAACTAAGAATCAATTAGGACACTAGTAGCATGTCAGAGACAGTTTATGACAGCTTCCCAGAAGTCTCTAGAAAAAAATGTTGAGGTGATAATTTGATTAAGGAGATGAAGAAATAAGAAGTAATCATTATAACAGTGCCAATCTGAGAAGGGTGCCCTTTGAACCCAGGAGGTGATGGTAGCAGTGCAGTTCTCACATGTGTCAAGGGATGGGGCAAACCTAGAGGCTTCAGCTCGAGAAGCAACGATAATCTATCCAAAGTCTTGTGGGAGCGTATAGGAAACAAGTGTTACATGCTTTTTTGGGGGTAAGATGGACAAGGATGAACTGCATGAAAAGAGTACAGAGTCAAAACCTGCAGTTTCCTCTGAAGAGGACTGCAAGTACTATTATACACTGAGAAACATGCTATAGGTTCTCAAAACTCACTCTTGAGCATCTTTTTTTGTTGTTGTTTTTATTTCATTTAATTAAAAGATAAGCTTTCTTTGGCTCCTATCCAGATGTCAGTGTTCCTCTGAATTCTTGCCAATGTGAGCGATTCAATATTTGTGAGGTACCCGAGCAAAGCAATCATTTTTCCATTAAGCATCCAGAGGAGAAACAAAATATAACAGAAGGCATGCAAAAGTAATTAACCTTGGGGTTTCCCCCAGAAATTTCTACCTATAGCTTTAAAAAGTAGCAGCTTGACCTATGATATTTGTGTTGCTTCGGGGCTGATGTTGCTCTGTTACTGCTGCAATACAGAAAGGAAACTTGTGAGAGGAGCTGATTTTAGGTAATATAAAATCCTACACTTACCTTTCACTTGTGTTTTGATAATATACTGCTTGTTCAGATTAAGGTTCTGAACCACAGGTAGCAGGATCCCCTGCTATAAAGCAGAGTGCAGAGCAGCACAGAGATATTCTAGCTGTCATGAACAACCTAACTCTGGGTAGAGTCCTATGGGAATAAAGAAAAAATAATAAAAATCAAATGCAATAACTATTAAATTTATTCTAAGCCCCGTGTGATGATGCCAGAAAGTCATGTCTCTTTTAAAATATTTTTTACCAGCCACTCATTCCTACTTATGGCTGCCCAGCTTCAATGATCTGAGGGATTGAGTCGAAATTTCTTTTAATTAAGGCTTATTTGGCAACAAAATCTTAAATGAACACCTGTTATCTCTATGACTCCCAGTACACATTTCTTATATATTTGATTTAGCAAGTCAGCTTGTCCTCCAACCTTTTCACCAATATGGTTGTTACTCTGGATTTGGAAAAGGTTTGTCTTCTGCAATTTTTATGAGCCCCACAATTAATACATGGCCAGCGTGCACATCCCATCAGTTCTTAGAGTGCTGTTAATACCATTTTATTAGGTCAGACTAAAATTCTGGTTAATGGAGTAACAGACATTTGAAAATCATAAAGCAGTCAAACTCCAAACAATATTAATTGTCAGATATTGCAGTCATATTTAAAAAAATAATTTTGCTACTGATATTTATCTGTCTTTTTTTTTTGCCTTATGAGAAGGAGGGAACTAATTAAGTATTGTTGCATTTATTTTCATAATACAAGGAACCCACATTTTGCAGTTCCACTTTTTTCCAATAATTTTTTAGCCTTCAGCCAAGGTACTGGTGAAAATTAGGGACTCTGAGAAGAAAATTAAAAGTAAGCCTGTGTCCAGTTTTGGGCCCCTCACTACCAAAAAAACATTGAGGGGCTGGAGCGTGTCCAGGGAAGGGCAAAAGAGCTGGGGAGGGGTCTGGAACACAAGTCCTGTGAGGAGCAGCTGAGGGAGCTGGGGATGTTTAGCCTGGAGAAAAGGAGGCTCAGGGGGGACCTTCTTGCTCTCTACAACTATCTGGAAAGAGGTTGTAGCCAGGTGGGGGTCGGGCTCTGCTCTCAGGACAAGAAGAAATGGCCTCAAGCTGTGCCAGGGGAGGTTCAGGTTGGACATCAGGAGGAATTTCTTCACTGAAAGGGTGGTCAGGCATTGGAGGGGGCTGCCCAAGGAGGTGGTGGAGTCACCATCCCTGGAAGTGGTAAAAAACATGTAGTTGTGGTACTTGGAGATGTGGTTTAGTGGTGGACTTGGCAGTGCTGGGTTAAGGGTTGGACTTGATGATCTTAAAGGTCCTTTCCAACGAAAATGATTCCATAATTCTGTGATTTGAAATCAGCTGCTGCTTTTGTGCCAATTGGGTGTGAGCACTGAATACTGAAAAACCAGCAGTGAATTGTCACAGTGCTGCAAATAATGAATTAAATACCTCATGTTTTCAGGTCAAATTAGGCCAAAAAAAATAATGCTCTTTGCATGTCTGAAGTGCCTCACATCTCAAAATGCCAAGCCACTTTGAATTAAGTGATTGATGCCAGACAGAAATAGGCTCCTTGTCACATGAGCCTTAATCCTGCTTTTTTAACCATAGACCTTACAATGTTTAAGCTGTAGTCTTTCAACTTTTTAATATGAAGTCAAAGATGGAATTTTGTTATTTCCTGATTGGCTGATCTCTGAACCTGTAAATCTACAGATGACAGACATATGTGAGCAGTTTTCTGCGAAGACATATTTTTTATTATTTCCCCAAATTGTTTTGATCTGTATCCAAAACATTATGATCTGGAAATCAGGTTGATATTGTACAGAAATGTGAGCTGACAACATCCCATTATTTCCTGTGTTTCCAAGATGAACTGAGCTTCCAAAACCTTAAAGAAGTCAGGCCAAACCCCAGTTCTGGGGTATGCATTTACAAGGCTTTTTAATTTTATTGGATTTTCCCATCCCTGAATATAATTAGATACATATTACAGGAATAAAGTTACTGTGAGAGAACACCTAGTGGTGTATTGCAGAAAGTCAGAAATGTACGTTATAGTTTCTGAAGGCACTCAATTCTTTCTGAGACCATGCTATCCGTTATTCCCTACTGATGTCTAGGTTATGATATTCTACATATGCCTTTAGAATACTAGAGAAAGTGCAGATACCTTGGCAACTACTCTACAGAAAGCACAAACCCAGTTTATTAATAAAGTTACTACAGAATATTGTATCATTATAATACCAGATACAATATTCTGGTTCTCATTGCTAGGTCTCATTTGTTAGCATTAATTTCTTACGATGCAGATGTTTTGTCTTTGTGCCGTTTGATATCACAGGCTCTTCTTTAAAATATTTTCTCTTTCTTACCTGTGTTTCTTCCTGATACAATCCTTGCTATAAACTGTCTTTGCATGAGTAAGGAGTTTCAGCATTTCAGCAGGAGACTGGCAGCGTGTCACACTCTTAGTAAACCCTGGGAAGCAAGGTTAAATAGCCAGTAAATATTATTAATTACTGGGCTCAAAACACCTGTAAAGTTCCAGAACAAATAACTGTTGAATGGTCTACACCACATGGGCTCACCTATCCTGACCATTGGCCCCCCTGAAGAAGCACAGGCTCCATGATCTTGGCAAGCTTTTAGAAAAGAATTTTTTGTTGAGATTTTGTTGCATCCCATGCAAGGTAAGAAAAGACTGAAGTGAAACTGAGACCGTGACAATGACTCAAGAGCCAAAATAACAACATGGAAAATAACCCCAGGATAAAATACTATAGAGTCAGAAGTCAACTGAGCAAGAATAAGGATGGTACTGTTATAGCACAGGCCAACAGTTTCCCATTGGATTGTCGGCTGCTCAGCCAGCAGGCTCAAGAACTGCCTGCATGGGAGTGGTAGCATTTTAGGAAAGGCAGGACTTTTGGGGTAGCCTTCTCAAAAAGATTTATAGGATTCCTTTGCCCCTGGAGATGTATATTGCTAGCATTTGCCCAGTGTAATTCTTCAGTAAGAAGAAATAGAGACAGGAACATGTTTGAGCAAATCACCATCCTATTGTTATTGACAAAAAAAGTGTGATCTAAATGAGTGAAAAGGTGTGTGTATTTTATGGAAGCTTCACTTCCCAACAGCCAAATCCTTGGGCTGCCTGAAGAATTTGACAAAATACAACCCTTTAATAGCAAATGATTCAGCCTAAAGAATCAAATTTTCAAGCAGCTTAAATTGCCCTGAAGAGCTTCCTTCATGCATTGTTTTCACTGCAGTAATATATGCAGTCCTTATGCAGACCACAGTAAACACAGCTGAACTAAGATAGCCACAGTTTAACAAAAATGAACCTTAAATCACTAATTATGCAGGACACCAAAAAAGAATTGTCAGAAAAAATTTGAGATCAAAGGTTTTTCAGTTTTCAATTTTTCAGAATTCAATAGGCCTCTAGCTATTTTAGCTATTCTCTTTCAAAGAGCTCTGTTTGTGAGCTGTCAAAAAAAAAAAAACGAGGACTAGAATAAGAGGAGGACACCATATACAATCAACAGTGCAACCGAGACAAAGGTCAGAAAGCTCAAGTACCTGTGGTAATGTGGCCACTTGGACTAAGATGGTTAAAGAGACTGGGTGGTTTTGTTTTGGCCTTTTAACTACCACATAACAGCAACACCATGAGAAAAAGAATATATAAGTAAAAACACTTAAACACAGACACAACCTTCTGGGTACAATGGGCTAATAGCTACAGTTATCAATATTTATTTCTCATGTGTGACCCAGGATCTATTTTTTTTTTTTTTTGGTCTGGTATTCATGTTGTGTACCATATCAACAAATTGTTATTTTGACTTTAGAAAACCTCATTGACAGCATACAGTGACAGCTCCATTCCAAACCAGCTACTTCATTTTCTTCTATACTGCTGTATTTAGTTACTACTGCATGAAAATACCTGGGGTAGTCAATGCTCCATTAGGAATAAAGAATAACTATTTGTTGAAGCATGAGGTGATTTTACTATCTCAGGCTACCACATGAAGTAACAGCACTGAGCTCAAAATATCTCAGAAAGTCATGAGTGTGTGGACTTTCTGAGCATGTAAGTCTGGATTGCGTTTTAGAACTTAGAAATGTAAAAATTCAAAGCAAAATAAGACAGAAAACAACTCCAAATTGCATATGTGGTTTCACAGTCAGTTACTGAGAATGCCCACCTCATCTTTCTCACATAAAAAGTTATTTGTACCTGTTAAAAAGAGCTTGAGAGGATGGTAAATTGGCTTGCCTATCATACAGAAAGACAGAGAGGGGAAATTAACTTTCAGAAATTAAAAATATTAAGAAGAGAAAGCGATGAAGCCAACAAAGCCATAAGCTTGTACTGATTTCACTATTCATGTGGTTATAAAAAAATACAAGGAAAAAATATATTTGAAATAAAGCTTTAAGAAGATTTGTTGTTGTTTGCAGCTCTTTTTAATTTGGAAGTCCTTACATAATGTGTTCTGGTAATTTCAGCAATCCAGACTTTTTGAAGGATTACTTTTCCTACTTCTGAATTGTCTGGGAAAAAGATCAGATTTCATAGCAAAGAGGAATGTATATACTAATTTGGGGAGGAGAGACAGTACTTGAGCTGAATTATTCCATCATGTCCAAGAGGATGCTTGGATAAAAAAAAAAATCACCAAAACCCACAGGAAATGCTGTTTGTGTGTAAAGTAGGAAAGGCAATGGTTTAAGGTGTACTGATATACTTTGGTAAAACAATTGTATTACTGATTTTTGCTGCAGTAACAGCCAGAGACCTCAGTGATGGGTCAAGGTTTTACTGGGTGAAGAACTGGACAAAGCAAGAGAAGAGTCTTTGCCCCACCAAGCTCACAGTCCACTGGAAAACCAGACTCTCTGCAATGGTAAAATGCTGCAGTGGATTGCAAACCTGGAGTTTAACGTTATGAACGCACAGAGTTTATATCATTAAAGCTCTATGGCATCTTTTTGGGTGTAGGTGGCAAGGTGTGGTTGTGGGGGTGCTGCAGGGGTGGCCTCTGTGAGAAGAGACCAGGGGCTCCCAGGTGGCTCCAATGGACTGTGGCTGTAGATGGACACAGCATGAAGGATTCTTCATCACAGCTATGCTTAGGTCTCTCTTCTGCTGTCATCTACCTACCCTCACTTTGAGCTCAGACCTTGCTCTTCCCCAGGGAATGGGGGGATGGGGTATCCTTCCTCTTTACCAGGGAAACTGCCTGTCCTCCAGTGGGGATGGTAGTAAGAGTTTAATTTTCTCTTCCATCAACTTGATTTCCATCTCCATCCACTCTTTGCTCTAGGTGAGAGCATGGTCTGTGCTCCACACTGACCTTTCCCACCTGGATAAGGGTACATCTCTTTGGGATCTCTTCTAGAAAAGCTACTCTTCACAGTGCTCCCCCATATGAAACCATGTCAGACACACAGGTCTCTGCAGTGTTTTAGACCCAAGCTGGGTGCTTGTGTACATCTCCCCATGCCTAAACATCCAGATCCTGTTGGACAGCCCTGCTTTGCTGCTATTGAGAAAGGGGAGACAAGCTTACCCTCTTTTGTGGGAAAGCCCTTTCTACAGAAGAAGTCTGACTGAGGAAAAGCCTCTCCCTTTTGGCTGTTTTGAAAACAGAAGTAAACCCCACCTGCAGTGCTGCAGCCAGCTGCAGGGTCCTTACAAGAAAAACGTTGACCTGCTGGAGCAAGCCCAAAGAGGCCACCGAGGTGATTAGAGGAATGGAGCACCTCCCCTTTGAAGAAAGGCTGAATTGGGTTTGTTCATCCTGGAGAAGAGAAGGCTTTGCAGGCTAAACACCCCTGCCTCATGCAAGGACAGGTTCACTGTGCTGTGATGCTGGACCATTTTATCATATAGAATGATATCATAGAATTGTTTGGGTTGTAAAGGACCTTAAAGATTATCCAGTTCCAACCCACCTGCCGTGGCCAGGGACACCTTCCACTAGACCAGGCTGCTCAGAGTCCCATCCAACCTGGCTTTGAACACTTCCAGGGATGGGGCATCCACAACTTCTCTGGGCAACCTGTGTGTGATGTCCCACCCTTAAGGGGAAGGAAGCACCTCACCACCCTTGCAGTAAAAATTTCTTCCTAATATCCGATCTAAACCTACTCTCTTTCAGTTTGAATCTGTTCCCTCTTGTCCTATCCCAGATACCAGTACAGATTCAGTTTGGGTGAAGAGAGAGGCTGAAGAGACATAGAAGCTGTTAGACCCCAGCAGGGATGGTTGGTGGACTTCTGGGTTATCTGATATCAGCAGAGCGTTCCATCTCTATCCAATCCTTCTTGTTCAGACGACAGCTAGGTCGAGCTGTGCGATATATGGCTTAGGAATCACCCCCGTGGAAATCTGCAGTGCGGAAGGCCAAGCACTCTCCTTCCTGAAGGTGTGAGCTCTGATGCAAAAAAGAGAGTTATTCATCATCCAGCTTTGAAAGACGTTTGAGAAAACAATTGCCTACCCTTCAGATGGAAGATGCATTGCATGACTTGGCTTTCCTGTTTAGTTGCTGAGAGTGGTTTGGATCTGAAGGCACTGACACCGAAGTCACGAGAAAAAGGAAAACGTGGAACTGAGAGGCCTCACACGCTGATGACAAGGAATCATTTAAATCTCTCTTGTAACAGTGGGGTGAAGAGCAGGGAGTTATGAGTCTTCAGGACATATGCAAATGTCCTACATTTGTTGGACCTTCAAAGTATCACAAAAGCATTGTTTGAATGCTCATCATCATTAGGGATGAGGAAGGGAAGTCTGACGGAGGCAGGACGACAGCTTTCCTCTCTGAGGGAGAGCTTTACTTGGCAACGGCAGCCTCTCTTTTCCTGGACTCCTCACAATCCTCATCCATACCAGTCATCTGGCTTTGAAACATCAAGCCATCATTATTCACTGTATTCCTAGCATGACATTTTCTTCAGCAGAAATTCATACGGCTTCTGTGGCATTTTGTTATTGTTTCTTTTATGAATGTTAATAAGATTTTCTTAAAGGGAACTGGGAAAAAAACCACAAATTGAGCTTCTGAGGAAAACAGAAAGGAATAAAGCAACAAGCAAAAATCAATCAATAAAAATAACTCCAGATTTTATATAAAAATTTCTATTGTCTTCTACTTTACTAAAATTTTATGCTAGCATCTTACACTTGAAATATTCATATGGAAGAGCAGACAATTAGTATCATGTTGACCACGTAAGAAATGTGAGTAACTAAAAGAAAGCTTGTTTAAATTCCTAAAATGAAATTTGCCTTTCTTCATTCGTACTACTTTCAAGATCGAATTCACATGCAAGAATTGATCCCACTGCTAAACAGTTATCATTACCATTGCTTCAGTTAAAATGTGAGAGTTCAGAGAACACATGTGGAATGGTGCAGTCCAAGGAGGAAAGGAAGGAAAAACTAACATAATGCTCCTGGGACTGCTGAAGGAAGAAAAAAAAGCAGTCCTGCCATGACTTCAAACTACAGTGAAAATATATGCTGTCTCTATTCATCACTACAAAGTTCCAAGACATATGAAAAAGAAATCTAAAACCTTTTGCATATAAACCGGCATTATTCATCATACTACAGGAAAGCAAAAATCCATATACATAAGAGGGGTTTGGAATTATACATCAGGTAACCACATGATGCAGCATTAGCTCTGTTTATGTGAGTTCACTGGGGGAGATGTACTTCTCAAGCTTTCTGCTGGTTCCAAAGGTGCATTTCTCACAGGTGATAGAGCATTTCTTTCTCAGGTGATGTGCTGTCAGTGTTTGGGGCTGCAAAGTGACCCTGTCTTTGTGCTGTGATGAAAATAAGCCCTTGGGGTTGGTGTGTTCACATAGTGAATTGTTCCTAATATACCTTGTCTGACCATTAGCCAAAGCTTTGATCATTCCTGAGCACAGAAGAACCTTTTACATGATGAATGATGAGGCCAATTATCCAGTTGTTTTTTTTGACTGTTGCACATTTACTATGATCTCTTCTCTTTGTTTTACTCAAACCTCAGTTTCTCCCAATGGAAAACTAATATATAAAAATATGTCAGCCTTACAAATGTGACAGGAGGAGTAATCAATTTGCTTTTACAAGAATCCTGAAATGGAACATGAGAGAATAGCAATTTTTGAAACTGTTTATTTCCAGAAACTTTTTCTCTTCTTCAGCTGCCTACCATTTTTCAAATATGTTGCTCCACGTTCTAAAAACCATTTTTTTCAAGCTGTAGATCATTTAAAGCAGAGGAAAATTCTAAAAATCCTCTCAGTGTGTGAATATAGTCCCTCGAAGTTTATTTTCTTAACTGTATTTATTAAAGCCATAGCACTTTGGGAATGATGTAAAAATATACATGAAGACTTGCAGACATTTTTCTGATGTGCACTCTTCCTGTCAAACAAAATCTGTGAACCTTTACCAGTGTATTAGCTAAAACTGTACCCTTAGGTACAAGTTCATGTGGATTTAAAGATTTGTTGGATCAAGGTCTGCATTCTTTTTGAAGAGATGTTGCTAGAAATAAGCAAGACCACCTCTGTTTTGTAAGAATAAAATCTGTGCATACACTCAAACAAGCAGATTTTTAGCATTTTGCAAAAAGGGTGAAATATCTCGCTTACACCATTATTTATGAAATTCAAAGCAATTTCCACAGTAGAAACAGTACACATATGTGGACATGCACATCCCAGCAGGGCTCTAAGGAAAGCTAGGTAAAAATTGTCTTATGATTTCAGTGGAAATATTAACAAAATCTAAACCTTGGGCATGATTTTTAGAACTGAGACTTTAAAATTATTCCTTATGGTAGCTTTGGAAGTTTGAAAAAGGAGACAGCTCATAAAAACTGCTCCAAACTCATTATTAAATGGATTAAGGAAAAAAAAGTACATCAATTTAAAAAAAAAAGAAAAACAAAAGAAAAACAAAAGAGGTTTGAAAAAGCATAATTGGGCACAGGATGCCCAAATGTCTCGATAACAGGCCCCAAAAGGAAACACCAAATGAAGGTGCTGTTTCAGTTCTTGCTGTGAGTTCAAGGGAATGGTTAGCAGAGCAAATTAAACATGCCACTATCAGAGGTGATGTTTAGCCATATGTTTTGGCAGCCTCCAACTACCACAAACTGCATCGCATTCTCAGAGTCAAATTTAATATCTTGGGCTGGGGCATCTCCTGCCCTTGGAGGGCCATTCTTGTGGATTCTGTAAGGAGGGCACTTTTCTTCTCCACGTTAATATTTTAATGGATTTTTTTTAATTGTTCTGCTTGTTGCAGAGTTTGATTGCCTGGAAGCAGAGCTTGTGTGACTCAATCGTTTGTATATTCTAAACAGAGATGAGCAGAGGGGAAGGAAGTAGCATGAATAAAATATAAAAATGAAATGCATTGCTTTGTCTGACCTGCTTTAAATGCCAGATTAATGTCTGCTTGATTTAGTTCTTTTTTTCCCCTTGTTCATCTAACAAATAGTTTCATAGCACTGTGTTGAATACAGTTTATTTTTACCACTAAAGCCTTGGATCCCAGTAGGGGTTATTAGTACTATGACATGAGTTTTAAAAGCTCAACAGCATGAACACAAATCTTTTTAAAGAGCAAAGATTTCATGTGCATCACTCCTGAATCAATTTAACTCTAAAGCACCTTCTCTAAGTTGGAATATGTTTCCTATTAATTTCTTGAGCTATTGTGTTTAAATAAAAGCTTCCTCATGGTCCATTTAGCTTTACTACCTGCAGTCTAACCGCTAGGCCAAGAAACACAAAGACCTGGAAGTCATGATGCCTGCTTTCTGTACCAAGCTCTGGCACATTCTCCTACCAATCCCTGCTGTTCCAATTTCCTCAGCAGAAAGGGAAGAGGAAGTTGTAACTGCAATGAGGTCTCCCCTCAGTCTCCTCTTCTCCAGCTGAACAGACCAAGTGCCCTCAGCTGCTCCTCACATGGCTTCCCCTCAGGGCCCTTCACTGTCTTCACTGCCCTCCTTTGGACACTCTCTAATGACTTAATGTCTTTCTGATACTGTGGTGCCCAAAACTGCCCCAATATTCCAGGTGAGGCTGCCCCAGGTCAGAGCAGAGCAGGACAATCCCCTCCCTGGCCTGGCTGGTGATGCTTTGCCTGATGCCCCCCAGGACACAGTTGGCCCTCCTGGCTGCCAGGGCACTGCTGACTCATATTCAGCTTTCCCTAAATCAGGATCCCCATGTCCCTTTCCTGGCACTGCTTTCCAGCATCTCATTCCCCAGTCTACCCGTACATCTGGGGTTGCCCCATTCCAGGTGCAGAATCCAGCACTTCCCCTTGTTGAACTTCACATGGTTGGTGATTGCCCAGCACTCTCATTTGTCATGGTCTCTCTACAGGGCCTCCCTGCCTTCAGGGAGTCAACAGTTTCTCCCAGTTTTGTGTCATCTGCACACTATGGAGCACTGAGGAAACAGTAAGGTCACCTTTAACTACACATAGTTCAGGAAGAGTTCACAGGTGCTTAATGTATGTTGTAAAACATGCTTAGTCAAGAGAGCATCTCATCCAAGTGATTGTGTTGTCCTGTGTCTGATCTGAGTCAGGTCAAATGAAAGATAGAACAAACAAATGAGAAAACCAGAGTAGGATAACCCTCTTCTTCCCCCAGTATTATTCATTAGATAACTAAGACTTTGCATTTAGATAATCTGTGAGCAAGTTGTTCATTTTCAGGGAAGGAGAGGGATGGGGGGGCAGTGGTGTGTGCACATTCAATTTCTGTGAAGTGCACATCGTGATTAGAGTGAATGATTAGGATGGTGAGTAATACAGTGAGTCTTTCCCCTCCTCCTCCCGTGGGCAGCTTCAGACAGAGCAGACCTGTCTTTACAGAGCCCTTCTACAGTCAATGAAAAGAGGGAGGCTCCTTCAGCAGCTGACACAGCCCACCCCCTCAGTCCTGAAAGGCACACTGAGGCAACTTCTCTTTTTTTCCTCAACCATGAAGCAATAATCTCATCCTGTAACTCACAGATACTTCTAAGGGTGCTGCAAGGTGTATCTAAGAGCAGCAAACCTTTTAACAGGATATTTGAATTCAGTTTACAGGATTTTGCACCTGCAGTGAAAAGTTGTTAAGGACTGCAACTGAAAGAAATTGAAAACCACTGCTCTAGATGCAGCCTAATAAGATTGTCCTTATGGATCTAAAGTTAGCTACTGTGGAAAAGCCTTATAAACAGTTTTCCATTATCAAAGCTGTGCAAACAGAAGATTTAGTCCACTGAATTAACTCTGTTAGGGGAAAACTTAGATCATCCTGCAGCATTGCACTGCGCAGCCTGACGCACTTACATAGCAGTTCTAGGATTCTCTCATAGTTACCAGCTCCTTCCTTTATGCTCTGATTTCTGCTTATTACCCTGCTCTGCTTTGGAACATTGCCTCTCTCCTTTTATTTTTCCTCTCAAAAGGATTCTTTGCTGCCATCTACTTGGCACAGTCAATTACAGCAGCACAAAACAGAATAGCAGCATCTAACCTTTGCTTGAATAAGGTGCAAAGCAACGTTATTTCCCTCAGTTATTTTTCTTTTCTTGAACTCTTTTTAATTACACTCAAATTCACTCAGCAGAACACTGCTGCTAAATGGTTCATCAAAAGCAGTTTTGGATAGTGCTGGAGCAGGGCACACCTCCGCTGAAATGATCTTTAGTTGCTTCGTGCATTTTGGTTTGGGGAGATTTATTTTCCATTTTGCTGTGTTGTGTTTTCAAATTTTATTTATTGATAACGCAGGAGAGCATCTGTGTGTGTCCACAGCTCTATTTCTCCTTAAAGCTAAGGAGGATTTATCAGAGGGGTTAATTCACCATATTCACCAGCACAGGGGAGTGCAGCCACAATGTATGCAAGGGATTCACCAATGAACTACTTTCTCCATCATAGGGCCGTGAGGGTGCACCCAGGAAATGCTAATGAGGGATGAGAAGGGTGGAACAACTCCCTTAGTCTAGCTAGTTACCTCAGTCCCAGCCCAGACAGATCACTACCTTTCCAGCTCACTCATCCATCAGCAGCACAGCTGGCTCTGCCAGATCTTTTAGTGAGGTCCAATTAAACAAAACACATTATTCGAGGAAACAAAAGCACCTTTTCCCTGCTGAGTCTGCTTGCAACACCCCAAGCATGTCACAACAGCCCTGTGTGGTGGCTGTGGCTTGTTCTGTGGACACAAGAGGATGAATGAAATGCAGTGTTTCAGAGGGACCATCTGTCCATCCAACCAACCAATGAAAACCAACCCGAAATTAAAAAAGGAGCTGATCATGCTAAATGTCTTATTAGCTGACTTATGTTGTTTTACCTGGGATGAAAAGCTTGGGCAGTGACAGTTAATCTGATGCAGTTGATGGGCAGGGGTGGTGAGAGAAGAGGTTGTGCATCCCCCAGGTTATACCAGTAGAACAGAGAGAGCTGACATACCTTTTCACACACATATTTTGTAACTACCTTTCCCAGTCGGACTGGAAGTTTAAGCACAGGGCAACGAAAAGCTAGGAACAGGCATTTCCCTCAGAAAAGAAAGCCTGGAATCTCTGGCTGTTACATGAAGATTTTGGGCCAACCTAGGCACTCCATGGGCAGCAAGAGCTTTCTGTCCGGGCACCTTTGGTATGGGAGGAAACTTTGTTCCTTTGGAATTTTGGGATTGGGACTGGGACTGTAAGCAAAGGGCTGAAAAAAGCCAACAACAGCCCTTCTCCCCAAGAAAGAAAGCCTGGAACCTTTGGCTTTCAGGTGCACTTGGTGGGCTAGCCTGGGCACTTTGTGGGCAGCAGGAGCTTTCTGGTGTGGCACCTTTGGTGTGGGAGGAAGCTTGGTCTGTATTGAATTTTGGGACTGGGACTGGCAGTGTCAGCACAGGGCTGAAAAAAGCAAACAACATCCCTTCTCCTTGAGAAAGAAAGCCTAGAACCTTTGGCTTTCTGGTGCAGTTCATGGACCAGCCTGGGCACTCCATGGGCAGGAAGAGCTTTCTGGTGTGGCACCTTTTGTCGGGCAGGAATCTTAAACAGGAGCCAGGACTAAAAGAGTTAACTGAGATATCTTGGCCTGCTAAGAAACCCCAATACCTGTTTAGTTAAAAGAACATTTTAGGAGCACTGGTTAATATCACGTTCTGTTCTGCTCACTGGACCACAGGTCTGATTATAGAAAGAATAGGAGTAGTACACACAGAGTAATAAATTAGAGAAACTAGACTTTTGAAAAAGATATAGAAAGACCAGTGCCAGGATTTTGCAAGCTTAAAGAATTCAGGTCACCTAATTAAAGAAGTCAAATTGAGGAAGACATCCATGGTGACCACCAGAGGGATGAAGGCTTGAGAAGAATACCCCTACATTAGAAGAATGTGCATGTCTGGAAAAACTCCGACCAGAGACTAGCCTACATATTAATACGTATAATAAATGATGTAACCACGTATCTAAAAAGTATAAAATGGCTTAGTTTTGCACGTGCAGGTCTACCAAGTTTGTCCAGAGTGAACTGCATTGCTCCCAATGTTGAATAAACAGATAACTTGCTGCTTAAAGATAAAAAAAGTTTCTGAGCCCTAACCTACAGCTCTCTCAGCACAGCGGCCCTCTCTCTTCAGGGAGGCACTCCGGGCTCTGCGCAGGGCGTTCCGCTGGCCCTGCCTGGCGAGACGGGATGGCGGCTCCCAGGCGGTGGCGGTGACCGGACTGACATCCACCTGATGGCCGGTCACCAGTGGTGTCGCCCAGGGCTCAGTGGTGGGGC
>NW_016690287.1:4759476-4763133 GCF_001604755.1 Lepidothrix coronata
TGGGGGGTGTTGGGAAGAAGAAACACGTGTTTGCAAAGAGACCACAAAAGGCCATTTTAAGACATGTTTAAACAAGTTTCTCATCAGATTTAGTGCTACAGAGTGGGGCTTCCCTTCTTGGAAGCAGAAGTTAGTTTTTCAGGATCTCCCGATGTTCGCGTGTTGCTGCCCTCCATTTTCAAAGGAGGAGTTCTTGGAAGACGTGTCTTGCGGGGCTGGGCCGCTGCTAAAGGACAACAGAATATCAAGATGCCTTTCTTGAAATAAAACTACTGGTTCGATCCACAAGCAGCGCTGGTGGCTCTTTTCGTCAGGCTGTAGTCCTTGATTTGGGGGCAAGAAAGCCTCCTGAAGACCCAAGCCTTTTAGTTGCCGGGGCCGGCGTGCGTTGGGTGGGGCGAAGCAGAAGGGCGCTGCCTGGGGCGGGAGGGATGTGTGGACGAGAGGGGGAAGTCCTTCTTCGGGCTGGGGCAGTGCGGCCATGCGGGGCTGGGCCTGTGAGTGGGGGGATCCCAGCCGGCGGTGCCGGAGGGGGCTGAGTGGAAGGGGCGGCAGGCTGTTGGGCCATCTGCCTGCTCTGAAGCCGCTGGGCAAGCCCCCGTTGCCTGCTGCGCGCAGACGTCGTCGTTGTCCTCAGATGGGAGGCAGCGTGCTGGAGAGAGGGTGAGGAGGAACACAGAGGAGAGGGCCGGGCGCCTGCTGCTTTGAAAGTCAGGAGAAAGCTGATTGGAGTTCTTCTCCCAACAAGCTGAACAAGCTTTCCCTGAAGTTGTCGTCTCTCCTTTTGGCTTCTCTTACCTTCTCTTCTTTCTTACCTTTTGCTCTTTCTTACTCTTTTCTAAGTCACACCCATAGGGAGTAGTTACCTTTCAAAACACTGACGAGCAATTCGCTTTTTCATGACACTTTTTGGTTTTATCCTAAAACAAGCTGATGACTTTTTTGCTTTCTGCCATCCCCTCTTTGCCCGAGTAGAGCATGTTCTGGGAGGATGGACCTTTCTTCTCTACAAAGCAATAGGAAAGCCACAACCAGCGTCATGCGAGAACAGAAGCTGCTGTGCAAGAGCAGTCAGCTGTTTGACCCAAAAGGCTGTTGCTGTGGCTGACAGCTCCTAACTTGCTGCTTCAGGGGCGGCCTTGATCTGCTTCCGGTGGCATCCCAGATCCCCTCTCTGATCTGCAGGCAGATTTGCTGCTTTGGCTGGGTGAAGCAATTGCAGCAAGCTGTTTCTCACCTGGTCTCCCATTCTGCTCACTGGAGAGACACGTGTCCTTGCACTGGCTCTGATCTACACTTGCTGGCCGCCAGTGCTCATTTCCCAAGGTCTGCTGCAAGCTGTTTTCTTCTCTGTGTCAAGAGCAGGCGATTGAGGCCTTGGACTNCTAAACCTAACCCTAAACTTAACCGAATTCAAAACTCTAACCCTAAACCTAACCCTAACCCTAACTATAACCCTAATGATTGCCCTTCCACTCAGGAAAAGAAAGCCCTGACCCTCCATCTCTGGTGTGCAGTTGGTGCACAACTCTCAGCACTACATGGACCACAAGAGCTTTCTGGGAGGGCACCGTTGTTCTTGGGAGTAATCTTCGACCTTATGCAATTTTGGCAGTTGGGATGGCAGATGCAGCACAGGGCTGAAAAAAGCAAACAACAGCCTTTATCCTCAGCAAAGAAAGCATGGAACCTTTAGCTTTGAGGTGCAAGTTGTGGGCCAGCCTGAGCACTAGGTGGGCAGCAACAGCTTTCTATCCTGGCACCTTGGTCTGGGAGGAATCTTTGTCTGTTTGCAATTTTGTAAGTTGGGCTGTCAGTTTGAGCACAGAACTGCAAATAGCAAACAACAGTCCTTACTCGGAGCACAAAAAGCCTGGAATCCTTGGCTTTTTGGTGCAGTTGGTGAGCCAGTCTGGGCACTCTGTGGGCAGCAAGACTTTTCTGTCCAGGCACCTTTTAACTGAGAGAAATCTTCATTCCTATGGAATTTCAGCAGTGAGCCGGCAGTTTAATCACAGGGCTGAAAAAAGGCAAAATCAGCCCTTATTTCCCACATAGAAATCCTGGAAGCTTTGGCTTTCCGGTAAAATCCGCCAGCCAGCCTGGGCATTCCACATCCAACAAGAGTTTTCTGTGGTAGCACCTTTTGTCTGGAGGAATCTTCATTTCTTTTCCATTTTGGAGAAGTGAGACAGGCACTTGAAGCGCAGGGCTGAAAAAAGTGAACAGCAGCCCTTTCACCCACAACAGAAAGCCTCTGAGCTTTGGCTTTCAGGTGCAGTTGTTGGGGCAGCCTGGGCACTCTGTGGGCAGGAAGAGCTTTCTTGTGTGGCACCTTTTGTCTGGAGGAATCTTCATTTCTCTTCCATTTTGGGGAGGTGGGACTGGTACTTGAAGCACAGGGCTGAAAAGGGGAAAAGCAGCCTCATCCCCCAGGAAAGAAAGCCTGTGAGCTTTGGCTTTCTAGTACAGTTGGTAAGTCAGCCTGGGTACTCTGTGTGGGCAGCAAGAGCTTTTTTGTGTGGCACCTTTTGTCTGGGAGGAATCCTCATTTCTCTTCCATTTTGAGAAGCTGAGACAGACACCTGAAGCTCAGGGCTGAAAAAAGGGAAAAATAGCCCTTATACCCAGGCAAGAAAACCTGTGAGCTTTGACTTTCTAGTACAGTTGTTGGGGCACCCTGGGCACTCTGTGGGCAGTAAGAGCTTTATTGTGTGGCACCTTTTGTCTGGAGGAATCTTCATTTCTCTTCCATTATGGGGAGGTGGGATCGGTACTTGAAGCGCAGGGCTGCAAAAAAAGGGAAAAGCAGCCTTATCCCCAGGAAAGAAAGTCTGTGAGCTTTGGCTTTCAGGTGCAGTTGGTGGAGCAGACTGGGCACTCTGTGGGCAGGAAGAGCTTTCTTGTCTGGCACCTTTTGTCTGGGCGGAATCTTCATTTCTCTTCCATTTTGGGCAGGTGAGACAGGCACTTGAAGCGCAGGGCAGAAAAACTGGGAAAAATAGCCCTTATCCCCAGGAAAGAAAGCCTGTGAGCTTTGGCTTTCAGGTGCAGTTGGTGGACAGCCTGGGCACTCTGTGGGCAGCAAGAGCTTTCTTTAGTGGCACCTTTTGACTGGGAGGAATCTTCATTTTTCTTCCATTTTGTGAGGTGGGACCGGCACTTGAAGTGCACGGCTGAAAAAGGGAACAGCAGCACTTATCCCCAGGAAAGAAAGCCTGTGAGCTTTGGTTTTCTAGTACAGTTGGTAAGTCAGCCTGGGCACTGTGTGGGCAGCAAGAGCTTTCTTGTGTGGCACCTTTTGTCTGGGCGGAATCTTCATTTCTCTTCCATTTTGGGGAAGAAGGACAGGCACTTGAAGCGCAGGGCTGAAAAAAGGGAAAAACAGCCCTTATCCCTAGGAAAGAAAGCCTGTGAGCTTTGGCTTTCAGGTGCAGTTGGTGGAGCAGCCTGGGCACTCTGTGGGCAGGAAGAGCTTTCTTGTGTGGCACCTTTTGTCTGGACGAATCTTCAATTCTCTTCCATTTTGGGCAGGTGAGACAGGCACTTGAAGCGCAGGGCTGAAAAAAGGGAAAAACAGCCCTTATCCCCAGGAAAGAAAGCCTGTGAGCATTGGCTTTCAGGTGCAGTTGGTGGAGCAGCCTGGGCACTCTGTGG
>NW_016690287.1:4764371-4766368 GCF_001604755.1 Lepidothrix coronata
TCCCCAGGAAAGAAAGCCTGTGAGCTTTGGCTTTCAGGTGCAGTTGGTGGAGCAGCCTGGGCACTCTGTGGGCAGCAAGAGCTTTCTTGTCTGGCACCTTTTGTCTGAGAGGAATCTTCATTTCTCTTCCAGTTTGGGGAGGTGGGACCGGCTTGTGAAGCACACAGCGGAAAAAAGGGAACAGCAGCTCCTTCCCCCAGTACAAAAAGCGTGTAAGGTTTGGCTTTCAGGTGCAGTTGTTGAGGCACCCTGGGCACTTTGTGGGCAGCAAGAGCTTTCTTGAGTGGCACCTTTTGTCTGGAGGAATCTTGGTGGATCTGAAATTTTGGGAGTCGGAATGGCAGTAGCATCACAGGGCTGAAAAAAGGGAAAAACAGCCCTTATCCCCAGGAAAGAAAGTCTCGTATATTTGTATTTCTAATGCAGTTGGTGGGGTAGCTAGAGTACTCTGTGGGCAGGAAGAGCTTTCTTGTCTGGCACCTTTTGTCTGGAGGAATCTTCATTTCTCTTCCATTTTGGGGAGCTGAGACAGGCACTTGAATCACAGGGCGGAAAAAAGGGAAAAGCAGCCCTTATCCCCAGGAAAGAAAGCCTGTGAGCTTTGGCTTTCAGGTGCCGTTGGTGGAGCAGCCTGGGCACTCTGTGGGCAGAAAGAGCTTTTTGAGTGGCACCTTTTGTCTGGAGGAATCTTCATTTCTCTTCCAGTTTGGGGAGGTGGGACCGGTACTTGAAGCGCAGAGCGGAAAAAAAAGGAACAGCAGCTCCTTCCTCCAGTACAAAAAGCGTGTAAGGTATGGCTTTAAGGTGCAGTTGTTCGGGCACCCTGGTTAATCTGTGGGCAGCAAGAGCTTTCTTGTGTGGCACGTTTTGTCTAGGAGGAATCTTGGTCCATATGAAATTTTGAGAGTCGCAATGGCAGTAGCATCAAAGGCCTGAAAAAAGGGAGAAACAGCCCTTATCCCCAGGAAAGAAAGAATCCTATATTTGCATAGCTAATGCAGTTGGTGGGGTAGCCAGAGCACTCTATGGGCAGGAAGAGCTTTCTTGTGTGGCACCTTTTGCCTGAAGGAATCTTCATTTCTCTTCCAATTTGGGGAGGTGGGACAGGCACTTGAAGCGCAGGGCTGAAAAAAGGAAACAGCAGCACTTCTCCCCCAGAAAAGAAAGCCTGTGAGCTTTGGCTTTCTAGTAGAGTTGCTAAGTCAGCCTGGGCACTGTGTGGGCAGGAAGAGCTTTCTTGTCTGGCACCTTTTGTCTGGACGAATCTTCAATTCTCTTCCATTTTGGGCAGGTGAGACAGGCACTTGAAGCGCAGGGCTGAAAAAAGGGAAAAACAGCCCTTATCCCCAGGAAAGAAAGCCTGTGAGCTTTGGCTTTCTAGTAGAGTTGGTAAGTCAGTCTCGGCACTCTGTGGGCAGTAAAAGCTTTCTTGTGTGGCACCTTTTGTCTGGAGGAATCATCACTTTTCTTGCATTTTGGGGAGGAGGGACCGGCACTTGAAGCGCAGAGCGGAAAAAAAGGGAACAGCAGCTCATTCCCCCAGTACAAAAAGCATATGAGCTTTGGCTTTGAGGTGCAGTTGTTGGGGCACCCTGGGCACTCTGTGGACAGTAAGAGCTTTCTTGTCTGGCACCTTTTCTTCTAGGAGGAACTTTGGTGGATCTGAAATTCTGGGAGTCGAAATAGCAGTAGCATCACAGGGCTGAAAAAAGGGAAAACCAGCCCTTATCCCCAGAAAAGAAAGTCTCCTACATTTGTACTTCTAATGCAGTTCTTGGGGTAGTAAGGCACCCTGTGGGCAGGAAGAGCTTTCTTGTCTGGCACCTTTTGTCTGGAGGAATCTTCATTTCTCTTCCTTTTTCGGGGTCTGAGACAGGCACTTGAAGCGCAAGGCTGAAAAAAGGAATAAACAGCCGTAATCCCCCAGGAAAGAAAGCCTGTGAGCTTTGGCTTTTTAGTAGAGTTGGTAAGTCAGCCTGGGCACTCTGTGGGCAGCA
>NW_016690287.1:4768222-4770640 GCF_001604755.1 Lepidothrix coronata
ATTTTGGGAGTCGGAATGGCAGTAGCATCACAGGGCTGAAAAAAGGGAAAAACAGCCCTTTATCCCCAGGAAAGAAAGTCTCCTATATTTTTATTTCTATTGCAGTTGGTGGGGTAGCCAGAGCACTCTGTGGGCAGGAAGAGCTTTCTTGTGTGGCATCTTTTGTCTGGAGGAATCTTCATTTCTCTTCCAGTTTGGTGAGGTGGGACAGGCACTTGAAGCGCAGAGCGGAAAAAAAGGAACAGCAACTCCTTCTCCCAGTACAAAAAGTGTGTAAGATTTGGCTTTCAGGTGCAGTTGCTGGGGCACCCTGGGCACTCTGTGGGCAGCAAGCGCTTTCTTGTGTGGCACCTTTTGTCTGGGAGGAATCTTCATTTCTTTTCCATTTTGGGGAGCTGAGACAGGCACTTGAAGTGAAGGGCTGAAAAAAGGGAAAAACAGCCCTTATCCCCAGGAAAGAAAGCCTGTGAGCTTTGGCTTTCTAGTAGAGTTGGTAAGACAGCCTGGGTACTCTGTGGGCAGCAAGAGCTTTCTTGAGTTGCACCTTTTGTCTGAGATTAATCTTCATTTCTCTTCCATTTTGGGGAGGTGGGACAGGCACTTGAAGCACAGAGCGGAAAAAATGGGAACAGCAGCTCCTTCCCCCAGTACAAAAAGCGTGTAAGGTTTGGCTTTCAGTCTCAGTTTATAGGGCATTCTGGGCACTCTGTGGGCAGTAAGAGCTTTCTTGTGTGGCACCTTTTGTCTGGGAGGAATCATGGTGGATCTGAAATTTTCGGAGTCGGAATGGCAGTAGCATTACTGGGTTGAAAAAAGGAAAAAACCGCCCTTATCTCCATGAAAGAAAGTCTCCTACATTTGCCTTTGTGATGCAGTTGATAGGGCAGCCTGGGCACTCTGTGGGCAGCAAGAGCTTTCTTGTGTGGCACCTTTTATCTGGGAGGAATCTTGGTCCATCTGGAATTTGGGGAATCAGAATGGCAGTAGCATCACAGGGCTGAAAAAACCTATGAGCATCCTTTATCCTTAGGAAAGAAAGTTACCTATATTTGTATTTCTAATGCAGTTTGTGGGGTAGCCGGATCACTGTGTGTGCAGTAAGAGCTTTCTTGTGTGGCACCTTTTGTCTGGGAGGAATCTTCATTTCTCTTCCATTTTGGGGAGCTGAGACAGGCACTTGAAGCGCAGGGTTGAAAAAAGGGAAAAACAGCCCTTATCCCCAGGAAAGAAAGCCTGTGAGNCAGCCTGGGCATTCCACATCCAACAAGAGTTTTCTGTGGTGGCACCTTTTGTCTGGAGGAATCTTCATTTCTCTTCCATTTTGGGGAGGTGGGACCGGCACTTGAACTGCAGAGCGATAAAAATGGAACAGCAGCTCCTTCCCCCAGTACAAAAAGCGTGTAAGGTTTGGCTTTCAGGTGCAGTTGTTGGGGCACCCTGGGCACTCTGTGGGCAGCAAGAGCTCTCTTGTCGGGCACCTTTTGTCTGGGAGGAATCTTGGTGGATCTGAAATTTTGGGAGTCGGAATGGCAGTAGCATCACAGGGCTGAAAAAAGGGAAAACCAGCCTTTTCCCCAGGAAAGAAAGTCTCCTATATTTGTACTTCTATTGCAGTTGGTGGGGTAGCCAGAGCACTCTGTGGGCAGGAAGAGCTTTCTTGTCTGGCACCTTTTGTCTGGGAGGAATCTTCATTTCTCTTCCATTTTGGAGAGCTGAGACAGGCACTTGAAGCGGAAGGGCTGAAAAAAGGGAAAAATAGCCCTTATCCCAAGGAAAGAAAGCCTGTGAGCTTTGGCTTTCAGGTGCAGTTGGTGGAGGAGCCTGAGGACTCTGTGGGCAGCAAGAGCTTTCTTGAGTGGCATCTTTTGTCTGGAGGAATCTTCATTTCTCTTCCAGTTTGTGGAGGTGGGACCGGCACTTGAAGCGCAGAGCGGAAAAAAAGGGAACAGCAGGTCCTTCCCCCAGTACAAAAAGTGTGTAAGATTTGGTTTTCAGGTGCAGTTGCTGGGGCACCCTGGGCACTCTGTGGGCAGCAAGAGCTTTTTTGTGTGGCATCTTTTGTCTGGAGGAATCTTCATTTCTCTTCCATTTTGTTAGGTGGGACAGGCACTTGAAGTGCAGCGCTGAAAAAAGGGAACAGCAGCACTTATCCCCCAGGAAAGAAAGCCTGTGAGCTTTGGCTTTCTAGTAGAGTTGGTAAGTCAGCCTGGGCACTGTGTGGGCAGCAAGAGTTTTCTTGTGTGGCACCTTTTGTCTGGGAGGAATCTTCATTTCTCTTCCATTTCGGGGAACTGAGACAGACACTTGAAGCGCAGGGCTGAAAAAAGGGAAAAGCAGCCCTTATCCCCAGGAAAGAAAGCCTGTGAGCTTTGGCTTTCAGGTGCAGTTGGTGGAGGAGCCTGGGCACTCTGTGGGCAG
>NW_016690288.1:0-14413 GCF_001604755.1 Lepidothrix coronata
TGGCCAGTGTGGGACAACAGCTTGTGTGTTGGTGGGTGGGGACCAGCACCCCCAACCCTGGGGGTCTCTGCACAGGCAGGTGTCCCTGCTGCCTGCCACGTCCTGGGCTGGCAGCGCTGCCCCAGCCAGGGGCTGCCCCTGGGAAGTGGGAAGCTCATCCTTGCCCCTCGTCCCCAGGCCCTTCCACCTCACAGGACCACCGGCCAGCCACGACCCACAGCCACGTCTCCCGAGCACCGGCGCTCGTCCAGACACTCCGGCCCCGCCAGACGTCGTCAGCCCCCAAACAGCTGGACAGGACTGGGTGCCCAATGCTCGACAAGGGACGTCTTCTCAGCAGACACAGGAATTTGTGAAAACCGCCCTCAAAAAGATGACTTTTTGGTTTTATTAGGTTAATAAAAAACCCATAAAAACGCAGACAAAGCCTGGTCCCACCAGCCTCTCTCTTCCTCAGCCTCCCTGATGCTCCTCAAACTTTCTCCTCCCTCCTGTCTCTCTGCCACCAGGCTGAACACAGGAGCAGTTCCAAAGGCAGGGGGACACACAGGCATAGGGGGGACATGGGGAAGCCACGCCGAGCATGGGTCCCCCCCATCAGCACTCCTGCAGAGCTGCACCGTGTCCCAACGGAGGAAGACCATAAGCCCAGACCATTGTCTCTGCTGTGGGGGTGAAGCGCCATCTGTGCAGGGATGCTCGTCACACTGTGGTGGGAATAAAACGTAGCTGAAAGTGCTGCAAATTACATGGAAGTGACAGTTAATTAAACACTCAGAATCCAGAGAGAAGTCCAGAAGATTCAGTCGCATTGAGGATGAATATGCATACCCATGGCTAGTAAACACATTTATCATGAGCAAAGAGAGCAAAGCCAGGCTTATTCCCCGCTCCACAATGCAAGAGGAAACCCAGACATGAGTGTGAGTTGCCTTGTAAAAGAAGAAAAGTCTGACACAGCAGAGGAGGAACTGCCTTAACTGTAACTTAGTTGTAATCCAGGAAAGAAAACCCTGACCCTCTGTCTCTCGTGCAGTTGCTTTGCCACTCTGGGCACTAGGTTGGCAGCAAGAGCTTTCTGTGGTGGCACCTTTGGTGTGGCAGGAATCTTTGTCCATATTGAATTTTGGCAGTTGGAGGATCACATTAGGGGCAGTGGTCCTGCCAGCGAACAACTGGCTTTCCACCCAGGAAAGAAAGCCCTGACCCTCCATCTCTGGTGTGCAGTTGCTGTGCCACTCTGGGCACTAGGTGGGCAGCAAGAGCTTTCTGTGTGGGCACCTTTGGTCTGGGAGGAATCTTCACTTGTATTCAGTTTTGGGGAGGTGGGAGCGGCAATTGCAGCACAGGGCTGAAAAAAGGGAAGAGCAGCCCTTTCCCCCAGGACAGAAAGCCTGTGAGTCTTGTCTTTCAGGTGCAGTTGGTGGGGCAGCCTGGAAAGAAAGCCCTTACTGTCCATCTCTCAGGTGCAATTGGTGGGCCACTCTCAGCACTACATGGCCAGCAAGAGCTTTCTTTGCGAGCACCTTTTGTCTGGAAGGAATCTTTGTCCGTCTTGAATTTTGGCAGTCGGACTCATCTAAAGATCTCCTGAATTACTGGTCTCATTTGCTTATTTTGTGAAGAAATATCAATAAACATGAAATTTCTTGGAACTCATAGATAAAGGGAAGTGGGAAGGGAAGAGTTCACAGCCCCAAGGCTTCCAGAGCTCAAGTAGGGTTTGGATAACACTCTCAGGCACATGGTGGGATTTTGGGGTTTTCCTGTGCAGGGGCAGGAGTTGGGCTTGATGATCCTTTTGGGTCCCTTCCAGCTTAGGATATTCCATGATTTTATGATTCTTTAAACACAATAACCTGAGGAAGAGTCAATGTAGTTTTTAAAGGAATGTCATGGCTCAGAAATCTCTTACTGCCGAGATGGTGTGTGTGGACAATAGTGAGCTGATCTGTGTAATGCCATCCAAAAAAGCTTTAAAGAAGATGTATCATAGAGTTTTCAGGGACACTCAGCTGTAAGATATCAACAGCTTGCAAAGCTGGGAAGCAAAGATAAGGCAAATTGGTGAAAATGCAGAGATTTCCTGTCGGATGCTCTGAGTGTCTCCACTGGGACTGGAATTTTCAGCATGTTCATAAGTGGTGGAGAAAAGGCCATAAATAGCACGGTGACAACATTTCTGGTGGAGAAAATAGTTCAGAACTGTCATAGCTAAAGGTGACTGGAAGGATTTCAGGCTGCAGAACGAGTGGGTGATAACATGGAAAATGAGATTCAATGTTGATAAGGATAAAGCAAAGCACATCCCTCGCTGTTCATGGGGGGACTCTAAATTAGCTGATGTCAGTCAAGAGCTGAAGGTAACTGTAGGCAATTCTCTGAAAACATCAGCTGAAGGTTCAGGACTAATTAAAAATTTAGAAAGGCTCCAGAAATTGCAAGGAAAATATCACTTGCCCCATATAAAGAAGGGGGTGCTCATGGGTGTGTGTGGCTTTGGTGTCTGGCTCAGAAAAGATGGAGGAGAACTGGAAAAGGTCACAGAGATGGAGAAAATGTGTGGTCAGAGGTGGGCATAGCATCCCTGTAAGAAAAGGCTGAATAGATCAGGACTGTGTTAGAAACGAGATGAATGAGGATCCAATCCCCTGCCATGGGCTGGGACACCTGCCACTATCCCAGGTTGCTCCAAGCCCCATCCAGCCTCACCTTGAACACTTCCAGGGATGAGGCAGCCACAGCTTCTCTGGGCAACCTGTGCCAGGGCCTCACCACCCTCACAGCCAGGACTTCCTTCCCAATATCCCACTTATCCCCACCTTCTGACAGTGTTAAGCCATTTTCCCTTCTCTTATCCCTCCAGGCCTTTGTCCAAAGTCCCTCTCCAGCTCTCTTGGAGCCCCTTTAGGCACTGGAAGGGCACTGGGGATGCAGACATGGATGCAGTAGGAACAGGGAACAGTTAAAGATGGTTATTCTGCATTTTCACAGCTGGTAGTCAGACTAGATGATCTCCAGAGATCCCTTCCAACCTTCACTATTGTGTGATTCTGTGATTGTGGGGGTACCAGGCAAAGGAATGGCAAGTTCATCTCAGAATGTTGTGAAACCAGAAGTCTAAATGGACTCAATAAGGAATTGGACAAACTGATGGAGGACTGGAGCTGTTAAAATTCTCTGTGTGTCCAAAGCAAGGCTGACTGATGGGAACTGAGGACACAGGTACAAGTTCACCCTCAGCCACCCATTGCACAGGCCTTGGTGGGCACAGAGTGAAACCTTCCAAGCCCTCAGGGTAAGAGGCATCCCCAGCCTGTCAGAACCATCTGGACATCTGTTCCTCAGGCCCATGCAAGAATTGGCAGAGAAAGTCTTTGCACTTTCCTTCTTTGGCTGCAGATGAATAAAAGATCTGGAAAAAGAAGAAAATTATGTCTTTCTGTCATTCCCTTTTTCCCTGTGAATGATATGCAGCCATGCTGAGGACAGGTAGATGCCTGGGACAAGCAGCTCAGCACTCTCCCATCTCTTTGCTTTTTGCTGCCTCTCCCTGCCAGCATCCCACTCTCCCCTCTCCCCTCCCAACAGAATCAGAATGGCCTCAAATCTGCATCCCTGAACTCATCATTCCCTCTTGTGCAAGCTCACAACATTCCTTAGATGATTCTGAGGCTCACATTAAATCCTTTGGGACAGGTTGGAAAACCCTACTTCAGAGAAACATGTTGTATTCTCTCTGCTTGTTTCTGCTATATATTCTCTGCTTGCCCAGAGAAGCTGTGGCTGCCCCATCCCTGGAAGTGTCCAAGGCCAGGTTGGACGGGGCTTGGAGCAACCTGGGATAGTGGCAGGTGTCCCAGCCCAGGGCAGGGGGTGGAACGAGATGGGCTTTAAGGTCCCTTCCAAGCCAAACCACTCTGTGTGTTCCTGATTCTTTATCCAATGAGGTTCTTGGTACCTTCTTCCCCACTCACACTCCTGTGTGAGCAGACGGTGCTGGTGGACTCTCAGCACTCCATGGGGCAGCTGAACAGAGCAACAAATGTGGAGCAAAAAATTGCAGCCTGCAGCTGGGCTCTTTATGGGAATACTTATGGACTCTCCTTGCCTGCCAGACTTCCTTCCCACTGGAAGCTACCTGGCAAACCCGGGGCGAGAGCACCCTCTGGGGACCGGCAGAAATGTAACAGGGAGACTCCATTTCTCAAATCCCTTCTTTTCACATGGACTTTGCACTTTTGAGTGTTTCGTGATGGTCGTGGGTGCCTGCTTGCCTGCCCAGAAAGAGGAGCCTGCTGGAGAGGGCTGGAAGCCACAGAGTGTTTCTGTTACTACAGGACAAGCTGAGCCTCCCTGGAGAGAGCAGGAGAGACCTGGGGACACACACGGCCCTGGAGCTTGTAGGGAAAGTGAGATATCACTTCAGTGATTCACAGAGTGGTTTGGGTTGGAAGGGATATTAAAGATCCTCTCCTTCCAGCCCCTGCCATGGGCTGGGACACCTTCCAATATCCCAAGTTGCTCCAAGCCCCGTCCAACCTGGCCTTGGACACTTCCAGGGATGGGGCAGCCACAGCTTCTCTGCCCAACCTGTGCCAGGGCCTCACCATCCTCACAGGGAAGAATTCCTTCCCAATATCCCATCTAACCCTGCCCTCTGGCAGTGGGAAGCCACTCTTCCTTGTCCTGTCACTCCATCCCTTGTCCCAAGTCCCTCTCCAGCTCTCCTGGAGCCCCTTTAGGCACTGGAAGGGGCTCTAAGGTTTCCCCAGAGCCTTCTCCAGGTGAACCCCCCCAGCTCTCCCAGCCTGGCTCCAGAGCAGAGGGGCTCACTGCTCGGGACATCTCCTTGGCCCCCTCTGGACTTGCTTCAGCAGCTCCACATCTTTCCTGTGCTGAGGACCCCAGAGCTGGAGGCAGCTCTGCAGGTGGGGTCTCACAAGGGCAGAGGGGGACAGCCACCCCCACTTCACCAAAGTCACACTGGTTAAAGATAACAAGGGGACATTGCACAAAAAATGGTTTTTTGCATCTCACTAAGGAGAGTTGCCACGAGGATGGAATATCCAGTGGAATCATCCTTCCTGCCGTGGATGGGAAATGTTGTGCCGGGAACCCAGCACAGGAGGGTGCTGCTGCCTGGGGTGCACGGTGGGTGCCCAACCACTGGTCCTGGCGTGAGGGGGCATTAGCAGAGGGGGTCCCTTTAATCACACGTCTCCACATCTATCTGAAGGCAAGAGAGTTACCCCAAAAAAACCCCCAAAAGATTCCTAAATGCAACAAGAAATTGCCAAGTTTGAGAGCTGAGGAACATTTTATTTAGGTTATTATTTCCTACACTGGGTTTGGTCTCCATTCCGAGCTGGCAGCTGCCTACTCCTGCCTGTCACACACCTCATGAATCACTGCAGAGGGGCCTGAGCAGGAGGTGGTAGGAGGCAGGAAGAAATCCCACGTTGCAAGGCAGACATGCAAACCCAGTAAAACCACGGTGTAAAAAATCCCCCACAAGCACAACAAGGTAAGAAGGGATTTGTTTGCACTGATTTTTATTTGCTAGCTCGTGTCTCTGTACTGATGAGGAGACAGCTCTCATCTCCCTGAGCCAAAGGCAATCCAGAACTCACGTGCCCCTGGAGGCATCTTTACCACATCAGTGCCACAGAGGCTGAAAGCTGGAAGGGCTGGCATCTGCTGGAGGGTTCTGCCCTCAAAGATGAGAAAGTATCATAGAATCATTAGGGTTGGAAAAGCCCTCTAAGATCATCAAGTCCAACCATTCCCACAACTAACCCATGTCCCCAAGTGCCACATTCACATGTCTGTTAAACCCCTCCAGGGATGGTGACTCCACCACTGCCCTGGGCAGCCTGGGCCAGTGCTTAACCACTCTTTCAGTGAAGAAATTTTTCCTAACATGCAACCTGAACCTCCCCTTGCTCCTTTCAGGAAAAATGTAAAGCCATGATTGTTGTGGGAATTGCTGCTTTCCGGGAGGGTTGGTGGCCTAAGCGATGGATCTGTTGTGTCCACAGGCTTGACCCCGGCAGAGCCAGCAGGTCCTGCTGGAAGGCTTCTGCCTGACCTGAGCTGTAATGCTGAGCTCTGACATAAACTCATGCAAATCCTGTTCTGTTCCCTCACCTGCTGGCTCTTTGTGCCAGAGCTCCCTGAGCCCTTCCTGTGCTCCCTGGCTTTGCTCTTCCCTGCTAGTTCAGACCTGAGGCCCTCGTTCTCAAACAAGACCTCTCACACATGGTCCTAAAATCCCTAAAGACATAAAAGACCTCACAAATACCCCCTTTCCTGGGACCTGTAGGGCACACATGACCTGTGCTAAGGCTGCAGACTTTCTTTGCTAAAGCTGACTATGTTAAGTCTCAGCCTCTGTTCTGCAGCTCTTGGAAAGAGCAGGGAGCATTTTGGGGGTGCTGTTAGGCACAGGAAGGAGGGGTCATGCAGAGGTTTTTGAGGACAGGGTGCTTCCCTTACTCATCCTTGGCTTGGGGGCTCCCAGATCACATCCTCCTGCCGGGGGAACCTTGGGACACCAATGGACTCATCCTGCTGCCCCTCTGTGCAGGGGTCACATCCAGAGGGATGGACCACAGGAGCCAGGATGTTCTTCCCACACGTGAATTTTATGGCCCTTTGAAATCTTGTTTTCAGATTCAAAGAGGCAAAGGCAGGATGGTGCCTGCCCTCTGTGCTGTCTGCAGCCCCTGTGGCAGCTGGGGACAGGAGCAGGCAGAGACCTTGTGCAAGGTGCTCCTGCTCTGAACTCTGAGACAGAAACACCTCGAGGTTGTCAGCAGGCAGAGCCCCTTCCCTACAGCTGTTTGTGGCCAGAACACCCCTGGGGTTGGTGTCTCACTTCCCTGGGAGCATCTGAGTAGTTCCCTCTTCCCTGTGGAACATGTTTTATGCTCCCCTGTGAGCCCAAAGGACATTGTGGGACAGCAGGTGTGATATAACCACATCAACTACCTGCAATATCCTGAATTCCTCCTAAATCCTGTGACTATTGACTGGGACAACAGTGAAAAGGAACACAGATATGCAGAAGCACTGGACCAGTGTGTAAACGTGCCATTGAGATGGAAATTGCTCCAAAAAGAGGGATGTGATGGTTAGCAAATGTGCAGCAAGGAACAGAACCCTTTGAGGGACTCCTGGCTGCAGGGAGCAGCAGCTGTGCTGTGCAGTGAGGCAGCTGCTGCCCGTGGCTGTGGGTGAGCTGGGAGCAGGAGCCACTCTGAGGAGGACAGTGGGATCAGGGATGAGAGACAGGCTGCTCATCGCCTTCCACCTTCCAAACTGGGACTGTATTGCCACTGGTTACAAAGCCAAGAGCACCTTGGTAGCTCTGTGCTGTCACTGTGATGATTTAACACTTGATCTCCCCTGATGGGGAAGCAGAGTCCCTGGTCTGCAACACGGGCTCTGTGTCCATGACAATTCAGCCCAGGGAATGGGTGGGATCATCAAGAGCCACCTCACAGATCTCATCACCACTGTGTATGCTGCAGGTACTGCAAATCCTTGGAGAACACAGGCTGGAGGAGCTGAGAGTGCAGACACAGCCCCCATGGACAGGCTGGAGCAGAGGCAGGTCTGAACACAGCTTTAGAAAGGCAATGTCAGCACCAGATTGGGTGTGACAAGAGCAGCTCAGGAGGGATTTTACTGGAGTTAAATTAAAAATGTTACCCAAGTTCTCTGATTCTACCCCCTTTTCTCCCTTATTCATATCCATGTATAAGAGCTGTGCTGAGCTTTGGTATCTTCCTGGTGTCCTCAACACCTGCACATCACCATGTTCCCCCTGCACCTGGCCAGGTTTGTGGTGTCACCCCTTGGCACAGCAAGCACAAGGTCACTGCAGGGACACAGGGATGAAACACAAGGACGTTTGAATTCGCCAGCATTACTGATAAAACCCAGCTCTCCAGACAAATCCTTTGTATTCCAAAGGATTGGATGGCAAAAATAAAATGATGCAAAATGTCCTCCCATCATCCTGGGGCCATCCTCCAAAGAGGCACTTCTAACACCCTTTTACTTTCAAGCCACTGAGTTTTCATATGCACTCAGGGCATGTGCAGCCCCACAGCAACACGGGTGCCAGGACTCATCAGCTCAGCAGAACAGCATTTCTTTGCAGAGCTACAACACTGCACTACAGCAGCCTCTTCCCTCTGCCCACAGGTTGGAGATATTTTGAGATCAAAGCTACTCCTGTCATGAAATACCTTCCCAGGTGCTGGGCAGCAAAGTGGTTTGTTCTTCCTACCCTGTCCTAACAATTTGGCTACAGCCACAGGCCTGGCAGGGCTCAGCCAGGCTGACTGCAGCAATTACTGCCCTGTCCCACTTCCCAGGAGCCTGCAGGTCCTCTCCAAGCTGGACTTTGCCTCAGGAGAGATTCAGCAGTGTGGTGGTCCAGCCTCGTGGCCTGCAGTGGCAAGAGCTGATGGGTGGCCTGGGAGAGGCTCTGGCTCCTGGGGGACCTGAAGCAATTCCTCAGCAGGGATATGGACACTGTGCCAGGAGGAGGCACCATGCCCCTCTGCTGGGGTCACCAAGCTTCCCCAAAAAGCAAAAACTGATGGAACAGCAGCTTGACATTGTCCCCCCTCAGCCAACACTGAGTGCTGCAGGGAGAGCTGTGTGACTGGGCCCTTGGAGGGGCCTCTCAATTCCCCAGTCATGGAAGCACAGTGCACATGGAGGAGCTTCCCTGCCCACTCCCCAGACTCTAAAAAATGCTGCTTTTAGGCCAGAGCAATTTCTTACCACGTAGGGGACAGCAAAGAGAGGGGAGAGGACCCCTTTCCAAAGGGACCCTTGGGTGCCAAGGGAAAGGTGTTCTGTTCAGATGTGAAGGCCACCTCCAGGCTCAGAGGTGCCCTTAGCTCCCTACTTCTTGCCCACATAGCTACAAAGAAGAGGGTCAGTGAAGCAGGGGATGTTTGGGGACGTTCACTGGAAGCCTGTGGTTTTCCTAACCCTGTGAACTCCTCGGGTGCTGCTCTGCTCACCCCACCAGGATCCTGCCCACCTGGCAGGGACACAATGTTCCACTGGAGGTGATTGACTGGAATCAGTCAGGAAAAACAGCGACAGGAAGTTTATCACAGACTCCTTGGAATATATCATAGCACTGTCAGGCTTCTAATAGGATAAGTACCATAAGCTGTGCTGCACAGAGGAGCAGTAATGGGATATGGCTTTATGCAGGAGATGGTTTGATGTATCTGGGCCACTGCTAACTAAATCCTCCCTGAAGTCCTCTCTCTACAGCTCTTCCAGCTCCAGGATTAATCAGCTCTCTCCTTTTTATCTGAAGGACAAGAGGCCATTGGCTGCCTGCAGCTCTGAATGCAAAGCCCTGTGGGTGCAAAGCATCAGTGGGGACAGTGGGGTGGCAGCCTTGGCCACCCATCCAGGGCTGTGTCCTGCTCCCAGGTCCTGTGTTATTTCTGGAGGCTCCTGCCGGCAGGATGCCCAGGGAGCCGATGCTGAGCCTGGAACTGTGTGGTCCAGCAGGCACTGGGATGAGGGCAATCCCTGATTTTGGATCCTGGCAGCTACCTGGGGTGTAGGGGAGAGGCACATCATGACCCACATGGCCAAAGTCACATTTAGGATCATGACTTCTGCTGGTCCTTGAATCACTGGTTGCCACCAGCCTGGAGGAGCAGGATGGGATAACCTGGAGGTCTGGATTGCAGGGGAGGGATGGGGAATCTGACTGAGGAACATCATTGCTTTGGGTGTAGGAACACAAGAAGAAACAGTTTTCAAGTGCAGATCCCAAGAACAGCAAGATGCTGTGACCAGGGTTCCTGTGTCACCACAGGTCCATCGTGGCAGGGGGTCCATGACCCGGAGAAGGGCTCTGCAAACCAGAGGGTCAAACATCTCTGAGTGTGTTTGGAGGCTGCTGGGAACATCATCAATGCAGCATCTCCCCAGGTGCCCTCAGGCCAGGAAAGCTGGGGCACGAGCCCCATCTCTGCACTGCCTGGCCATGAGCCAGACCATGTCCAGCCCCACGTGTCACCTCTCCCACCACTCACCAGCTCCTCCAGGTCACAGCTCCTCAGTCTCGCTCTCACACACTGTAAATCTGCTTTTGTCTCTGCAGAGGGAAAATCTGAGAACATCCCCAGGGATGTGGCTTCGTCGCCTCCCTGCATTCAACTCCTTTTCTCAGATAAATCCCCTCAGTTCCACCAGGGTTTAACAGCAGTGGAAGGTTGTTTCAAGTGAGTCCAAAAGCTTCTGTTTCCTCTCTGGACATCTTTCAACTTTAAAACAGCCCTTTTAAGTGCCAGTGCTTCTTAACCAGCCTTCAGCCAGAGCCAGGCATCAAAGGAAGGACTGGCTGGCCAGGAGAGCAGCTGTCTTCTGGCCCATAGTTTGCAAAAGAATCACGAGATAACAAATTAATTCCCCAACTTATGCAAATATTTCATGCTGAAAAGGTTTTTCTACCCTCAGCATCCAGAGGAAGGTCTCGTGTGCGTGTGTTTGTACATGGATTTATCTCCCTGTTCACACTGAGATGGCATCTGGCAGCTGGGATGTAAAGGCACAGGTCGTCTTTATTCACAAAGAAACATTTGAAAAGAAGCTCTTAGGGCTGCAAACGTTTGAAGAACAACAAAGTGTTTCCTCCTTAAGTAGGAGAGTGACCAAGAAATAACTGACAGCTTCAGTTCAGCTTTATACAACCGTAAACATTTGCAGAGTTTAAAGAGTAAAGATCACAAAGCATCTACTAAGACACAGAATTTCAAGAGGGGAATTTTTAAGACTTGCTTATGTGATTTTAAAGAGAAAAGGGATGAAGAGGCTTCATTCCCCAAAGGAGTTTATGGTTCTGCAATATGACTACAACCACCAATTTCTGGAGTGCTGAGCAGAGCATTGTGACAGCACTTCCCACTACAGAGCTCTGTTTCTACTCTAAAAATAATCCCATGAAGTTTGCTTTCTTGCTTTGAAGGTCAGACCTTTCCCTAGCTGGTTTCTCACCCCGGGGATATTCACATTTGAGAAGATGCTCTTTTTGGTTGGCTCCCTCTGGACCCAGCTGTCTCCAGATTTAGAAGCTCTGTTTGCAGTGTACCTGTGACCCGAAGCCCCTCTGCAGGTGCTCTGTGCAGCACCACATCCCTGACACCAGCACTGATGACCGACTTCCAAGGAGAACAGTAAAGGCAAGAAGAATTTTGAAGCTGCAGGACAGGCACCTGGAAGCTGAGGCACATCAGCTTGTGCCCAAGGGGGTGGCACTGCCCAACGTGTTTGTCACTTATCCCTCATAAAGAGAGAACTGGGATGGGTTCAACAATGGATTTCCATAATGGGCTGGACATTTTGCTTAGCAAACAGATCCTTTGCCATCATCCCAAGAGTGAAAGTCACTCCAAGTGGCTCCTGCTCTGTAACAGCAGAGCCAAGTTTCCAGTAATGTAAAATTAGATGCCAGATTGTTGCTGGTTCTCTCCAGTGACCTCTGTGAAGGGCTGAGCATCATGGATGGCTCCAAGCACCCCTCCAGGATTGTGCCCCTTGCTCAGCTCTGCTGTTCCTCTTGCCCCTCTGAGAATGTCACCTCCCACAGACCAAAGGCGTGTGGGATGGGAGATGGAGAGAGGGCACAGCCCCTGAGCCAGGCTGGGAAGGGGCTGGAGAGCCCCGGGCAGGACAGGGGTGACTTGGGAATACTGGTGAAGGCGAGGGAGGATGGGGACCGAGGGGAAGGACAACAACAGCTGAGGGCTGTAAGTGGGGAGCAGGGGGACGATGGTTTCCATCATGCACTCCCTGCTGGAATGCTTAAGGCACCAGCCATGGCTGGGAAGAGGCAGACAGTGGTGAGGCTCCATGATGGTGGGCTCCATCCTCACAAGGACACTTTTATCTGGCTGTGATTAAAGCCTTCACACCTGGAGGAGCTGAAGCTGCATAGAGCTGTGGTGATAACCCCCTGACAGTGACACCGACCCACAGCTGGGGTTCGTGTCATCAATACACACCCAGGAATACCTCCCTGCTGAGCACAGACTGTCCTCACGGCTCACCACCCCTGCTTCGGGATCACCCAGGACAGCACAGACCGCCAGTCCCTGCAGTCGTAGCCTTCCCCTCGCCAGCAGAGCCAAACACGCAGCCCAGGACTTCGTCTTCAGGAAACCTCTGGTGCCCTCAGAGGAGCTGCACTCCCTGTCCAAATGCAGGACTGCCATCTCCTGGGCACGGGGAGACTCGGTGTGCGACAGCCTCGGGAAATCATGCCGGAGTAACTGGGAGGCAGAGAAGCCTCTGTGACGGCAGGTACCGCCCCTGAACGGCAACCCAGCCCTCGGGTCCCTCAGCAGCAGGGTCAATGAGCAGCCCTCTGATCGGTGTGCGTTCAGCCTCTGTCAGAACTGTACCCATTTCCCAGCCTGAAAAAACACCTGAGGGACACCAGACCTTCACCACACAGCCCTGCACCGACACCGGAGGGCTGCTGTGCCCCACAGCCCGATGATTTGCCACGGAGCAGCAGGCATGTGGCTCCACGCCGGATGGAGGGCACACGGGCAGCTCACCCTCCCATTCCTCCCTGTGGTCCCGCCTCCCTCGGCTCCCTGCCCTGCCTCCAGCTCCCCTGGATCTGCTCCCTGCCCAAGGATGACCCCAGTGCCCGCTGCCCCTTTCCCCTCATGCTGCCACTCCCCCTCCCGTGTCTCCACAGTGTCTGAGCCCACAGAGGGGCCGCGTTCACTCAACGCTGCCTTTCAGCCAGGTCTCCTCCCCAAATTATACTGCTCCCCAGGTCTGTACCTGCCCCCCAAATCCCTCCTCATTACACTCCACTTTTCCCTCTCCTCCCCACCTTGCCCTGCAGCCCAGAGAGGTAGGAATATACCACATCTCAGGCACTCCAAGTTCTGACAAAATGACATAGAATGAGGCCAAGCTCTAGGGAAAGCACCATGAGAACCTGTTTCACTGGCCTGTGCTTTAAAACACCTCCTACAGCACCCTACAGGAGCAATGGAAATCCAGTAAATGGAACAGGAATAAGCCATTCTTACACTCACCAGTGGATTTATGGCATTAAATATCCGTTCTGGTAGTAAAGAGAATCATAGAATCCCAGAATTGTTTGAGGTGAAAGGGACCTCAAAGCTCATCTGGCTCCACCCCCCACCATGGGCAGGGACATCTTCCCCTATCCCAGGTTGCTCCAACCTGGCCTTGGATATTTCCAGGAATGGGGCAGCCACAGCTTCTCTGGGCAACCTGTTCCATTGCAGAATGGCAATAAGACAACACAAGTGAATGCTCATGTTACAGTGTCACCACTCCTGCCTGTTAAACCCTTCACAGTGCTGTGGAAAATGCAGTGGATTTCTGTTACCCGCAAACACTGCTCAGTGCTCTGTTATGTAACTGGTGTGTTCCAGGGATACTCACAGCACAAATCTCTTCCCAAGATTACACAACACCTCAAACCAGTGTGTGTGCCCGGGGAAGTTAAGTGCTTTTATTACTCCACCAGCAGAAATAATGGGATCCTCCTTCTGGTAAAGCAACCCGGTAAACACATGATAATCATCTGGTAATTACATGATAAAAATCTGGCAATTACATTTACAATCTGGAGAATATTGCATGGGATCCAGTTACTCTCCTGTCTGCTAAGGAAAGGAATGACACCGTTAGTTCTGTCGCTCCAGAGCAGAACTGGTCCCAGTTTGTACATCCCCTCCTGCCAAACCCTCCCCGGGGCAAACAGCCCCTGCTGCAAGGGGTTAACAGGAGTGTCCCTGTGGCTGCCAGGGAGCAGGGTTAGATGGGATATTGGGAAGGAATCCTTCCCTGTGAGGGTGGGGAGGCCCTGGCACAGGTTGCCCAGAGAAGCTGTGGCTGCCCCATCCCTGGAAGTGTCCAAGGCCAGGTTGGACGGGGCTTGGAGCAACCCGGGATATTGGAAGGTGTCCCTTCCAGGAGGTGGAACTGAATGGGCTTTAAGGTCCCTTCCAGTAGAAAGCATTCTGGGATTTTATGATTCTAACGTTTGCCAGGGCTGCTGCTTCTCATCCTGCAGCAGCCACAGCAGGGCTGTACAAGGCAGACCTGGTCCTCAGTGCCACCAACAGCACAGACCCAGGATGGCTGAAATGTGCACTCAACACAAACCTGCTTTCCCGCCCCTGGGAAAGGCGTTTGGGGTCACAGCTCCCGCTGCAGCTGCTGCCCCTCCGATCCCTGGGGAACGCTCATGCCACAAAAACTCCACAGGCACAACCCAAAAAGCACACCCCCCTCCCCCAATCTCGAATTTGTGTCTTCCCTCCTTTCCCAGGAGCGGCACCAGCGGGGTGCCCGGGCCTCCCGCCCC